>NC_058058.1:895358-902858 GCF_020085105.1 Siniperca chuatsi
CTCTGTCTCTCTGCCTGTCTGTCTGCCTGTCTGTCTCTCTGTCTCTCTGTCTGTCTGTCTATCTGTCTGTCTGCCTGAGCTTCGGCTTATTTTAAACCTGGTCCTGGTTTTATATTTAGACTCTCTGCAGTGAGTCAGGTTTAAAACTGTAATGTGACCTGCGCTCGCGCTGAGTATTGATCAGATAAAGAAATCGATAAACAGCTCAGGGTTCACTTCAGATCAGCTGATTCGACTGATTTCAGATCAGTTCTATTCAAATCTTACTGATGTGTCTGTTGTTGTGCTGCAGCTGAGGACAGAGTCTCGGAGACCTGCGGGGTCAGGGCGTGGTCCCCCATCAGGGCCTCCAGACACATTTTATATATATATTTATATTCGGATGATTCCTGGGAGTCTGGAACAGAAACTGGGTCATCGTGTCTCTGCAGACTGAAATAACCCTGAGCACCGTCACAGCCTGACACTGATGAGTCCACCTGCCGCCAAACTACATTCACATTTCTGTCGATTTTATTTTCGGCCGGTTTTCATATTGATCCGGAGGCGTTGGCCCTGATTCTCACCGGCCGACGATCTGACGATGACACGGAGCTTATCACCGATATCTCAGCGTTTGTGTCATGTCTGGTATCGATGAGATGTTTAGATCGAGGGACGCGCTGATCATTGATCCGGTTGTTAGGCGTTGGCCCGGTGTTCTGGCTCATCACCAGCCGATGATGCAGCCGATTAAACCCGAAGAATCACCGACATTTCTCACATCAGTTGCCCTTAAATCTGCAGATTTAGACATGTAGTCTGGCTGCATGTGGTCTGTTGTTCCACCGTCACACAGAAAGCAGACAAACGTTTGAGCACGCACCTGATCGGCTTCTGTGGTCCTCTTTGTTCCGCTGGCTCCTCCGGTGCAGCCGCTGCGTCTCTGCTGCTGCAGGTTAAAATGAGCTCTGCGCCTGCGTCAAGCTCACCTGAGTATACACCACGGCTTCCGTTTATGCATTTCACAATAAAAGTCGCGCGGTCCCGTCTGTGTTTTGTTAGTTTTCTCCTCAGCTGATCTCAGGGAGGATTTCAGTGAACACACTGCGGCAGATTCACACCAGAGGAACTAATAACTAACTAACAGCAGTTATTATTTATTCATTTCAAAAGTAAAAACAAACAGAAAGAAAAGAAACGTAGACAGAAAAATGTGTTTCGGCTCTACTGGAACATCTGTTTGGATTAAAATGTTTCGATATTTAATACTTGTTCATGTTGGCAGCAATGGGTTTTTACCACAAACTCACGCGTTTATTTTGAAAGAAATGCTAGTTTCCGGTATGTTCGGAATGTTTCTAGCACACACACACACACACACACACACACACACGCATACATGCACGCGCACACGCACACACACAGTGTATTATAAGTTTATTACAACTGATGAATCGCTTTTGCTGTTTGTTCGTTCTGAAGGAAACTTCATCAGGCTTCAGAGGAAGAAAATAAAGAGAAAATGATAAAACAGATTTCAATCAATCGATCAATAGACGGATGTATGATGGATGTATGATGGATGATGGATGGATGACGGATGGATGATGGATGGATGATGGATGGATGATGGATGATGGATGGATGATGGATGGATGATGGAAGGATGCTGGATGATGGATGGATGATGGATGGATGATGGATGGATGGATGGATGCTGGATGATGGATGATGGATGATGGATGGATGGATGGATGATGGATGATGGATGGATGGATGGATGGATGGATGGATGGATGGATGGATGATGGAAGGATGCTGGATGATGGATGGATGATGGATGATGGATGGATGGATGGATGCTGGATGATGGATGGATGGATGGATGATGGATGGATGATGGATGGATGGATGATGGATTGACGGATGGATGATGGATGGATGGATGGATGATGGATGCATGGATGGATGCTGGATGATGGATGGATGATGGATGACGGATGATGGATGGATGGATGATGGATGGATGATGGATGATGGATGACGGATGATGGATGGATGGATGATGGATGGATGATGGATGACGGATGATGGATGGATGGATGATGGATGGATTGACGGATGGATGACGGATGATGGATGACAGATGATGGATGGATTGACGGATGGATGATGGATGGATGGATGATGGATGACGGATGATGGATGGATGATGGATGACGGATGATGGATGGATGATGGATGGATGATGGATGATGGATGATGGATGATGAGATGATGGATGGATGATGGATGGATGGATGGATGATGGATGGATGATGATGATGGATGGATGATGATGGATGGATGGATGATGGATGATGGATGGATGACAGATGGATGGATGGATGGATGGATGGATGGATGGATGATGGATGGATGGATGATGGATGATGGATGATGGATGGATGATGGATGGATGATGGACGGATGGATGATGGATGCATGGATGATGGATGGATGATGGATGGATGGATGATGGATGGATGATGGATGGATGGATGACGGATGATGGATGGATGGATGATGGATGGATGATGGATAGATGGATGATGGATGGATGATGGATGGATGGATGATGGATGGATGATGGATGGATGATGGATGGATGGATGGATGATGGATGATGGATGGATGATGGATGGATGGATGATGGATGGATGATGGATGATGGATGATGGATGACGGATGATGGATGGATGGATGATGGATGGATTGACGGATGGATGATGGATGATGGATGATTGACTGATGGATGATTGACTGATGGATGGATGATGGATGGATGGATGATGGATGATTGACTGATGGATGGATGATGGATGGATGGATGATGGATGGATGGATGATGGATGGATGATGGATGGATGGATGATGGATGATTGACTGATGGATGGATGATGGATGGATGGATGATGGATGATGGATGGATGATGGATGGATGATGGATGGATGGATGATGGATGGATGATGGATGATGGATGGATGATGGATGATTGACTGATGGATGGATGATGGATGGATGGATGATGGATGGATGATGGATGGATGGATGATGGATGGATGGATGGATGATGGATGATGGATGATGGATGATGGATGGATGATGGATGGATGGATGGATGACGGATGGATGATTGACTGATGGATGGATGATGGATGATGGATGATGGATGGATGATGGATGATGGATGGATGATGGATGGATGATGGATGGATGATGCATGATGGATGGATGATGGATGATGGATGGATGATGGATGGATGGATGGATGATGGATGGATGATTGACTGATGGATGGATGATGGATGGATGATGGATGGATGGATGGATGGATGGATGATGGATGATTGATGGATGGATGATGATGGATGATGCATGATGGATGGATGATGGATGATGGATGGATGATGGATGGATGGATGACGGATGGATGATTGACTGATGGATGGATGATGGATGACGGATGACGGATGGATGATGGATGGATGGATGATGCATGATGGATGGATGATGGATGGATGACGGATGACGGATGGATGATGGATGGATGGATGATGCATGATGGATGGATGATGGATGGATGGATGATGGATGGATGGATGATGGATGATGGATGATTGACTGATGGATGGATGATGGATGACGGATGGATGATTGACTGATGGATGGATGATGGATGATTGACTGATGGATGGATGATGGATGGATGATTGACTGATGGATGGATGATGGATGGATGATTGACTGATGGATGGATGGACGGATGATGGATGGATGATGGATGATGGATGGATGGATGATGGCTGTACTAAACGAAGTGCTGGTTGGTTCTGGAGGCTCGGGACTTGAACGCGTGACGTGCGGCTCGAGGCCTCTGCCCCACCGGCTGTATAAAGTGACAGTAATGATGCTCTGAGAGTCACAGCAGCAGTTTAATGTACGAACGGGAGCAAATGAAATGTCAAACCACGAGTTCCCCGAAGACCCCGACAGGGGACTCTTTCTCCGCCCGTGATCCGAGTCGCAGCACATTCAGGTCTCTGGGGACCGAACACCTGCCGAAGACGGTTTGACGTCACTTCCTGATCCTCAAAGATCCTCAAAGACATCCGGACATGACGTATGTCTCTGTCTGAGACAGTGTCAGCATGTTGTGTGCGATAAACGTGTACAGTCACAGAAGCATCAGTAACGGCGCGCTGGAGAGTGACTTCGTTTTGATTCGACAACACGCGTCATCTCCAGCCGCCATCTTTGTTCTTCTTCTCTTGTTTCTGTTTCAGCAGATGGAATATTTTTAATCCTGATGACGGAAAAACCTTCAGAACAGGAAGTGACGTCAAACCAGCTGCTGGAAAACAGAAGAACATCTGCGACGATAAAACACGAGAGACAAACTGAGACTAGAGACACATTTACTGAATCGCAATCAGCAGAAGTGAAAGCACTAACACACACTAACACACACTGACACACACTAACACACACTAACACACACTGACACACACTGACACACACTAACACACACTAACACACACTGACACACACTGACACACACTGACACACACTGACACACACTAACACACACTGACACACACTAACACACACTGACACACACTAACACACACTAACACACACTGACACACACTGACACACACTGACACACACTGACACACACACTGAAACCCTCTGCTGCAGTGAAAGTGTGAGAGTGTGATCAGGAAAAAGCCCTTAAAGCATTAAAGCAGTGCAGCGTCCCTGTGGCTGCTGTGCTGTTATATATTCTATCATCAGGTTATTATTCCTCGTGCATTAATGTAAAGCAGGATGTTGCTGCTGCAGCTGGTGGAGCTGGAGCTCATGTTGAACCGGTTTGTATCGGACTGCAGCTGATGATGCTTTTCATTCTGGATCCATCTGCCGATTCTTTTCTCCATCGATCCATCGATCGATCGGTTTGGAAAACTGGTGAAAACGGTGAGAAACGCCGTCCACGACGACCCAGAGCCCAAAGCGACGCCTTCAGCGTGTCGTCGTGTCCGACCGATCGAAACTTTGAAAGCTCGACGTTATTAACAAACATCACAGTTATTAGTGATTTTCAGAGGAAAAGCAGCAGATCTGCACATCTGAGGAGCTGCAGCCAGGAATGGATTTACAGGAGAAACGACTTCAAACATCAAAACAGCTGCTGATTCATTAAATAATTAACTGATTAATGGACTAATCGTCTCAGCTGAACTCGTTTAAACTGTTGCAGTTTAATTTAAACTCCTCGTGTGTTCTGTGTGAAAAAAGTAACTGAAGCCGTCAGATAAATGTGGTGGAGTAAAGAGTAAAGTGTTGAAGCCTCTGAGACTCGGCGGAGGAGAAAGCAGGAAGACTCCAGTAAAGTACAAGTACCTCACACGTGTACTTCAGGACAGTGATGAGGTAACTGTACTCAGTTTCTCTCCACGCTGAACAGGAGCGCTGCGAGGAGTCTGTTGAGCCAGCAGGAGGAGCTGTTTGCCTGGAAACAAGCAGGAAGTGGAGGAAGAAGAGAGACACTGAAGTCCTTCAGAGGAGGAGGAGGAGGAGGAGGAGGGAGGGTTTCCTGGTTGGAGCCACACCTCGGAGAGAGTCAGGGCTGCTTCATGGTCTCAGTCTGCAGTCTTCAGCCCGGCTGGCAGCTGGTTCCCTGGTCTCTTCTGGTCTCTGGTCTCTGGTGAGTCTGCTTTTCTGTTTCAGCTGCTCGAACTTCACGTCGGCCTTCCAGCCTGCTGCTGCTGTCACCTGAAGCTGTCAGCTCTGCTTTAAGATTACAAACGGACAGACGTGAAGGGGCGAATTCAGACATTTCAACTGGCTTCATGTGATCTCGTGCGAGCTTGAGGACTTTGGGTAGTTTATAAGCAGCAGCGATGGTGACATTACAAGCCATTACATTAGCCAGCAGACATCGAGATCTTTAAAGAAAAAGTAGAGTCAAAAAAACAACTAAACCTTTATTTAAAGGACCTATGGTTTGTCTCTGAGTGTGTGTGTGTGTGTGTGTGTGTGTGTGTGTGTGTGTGTGTGTGTGTGTGAATTGAGGGATAATCTCTTGAAGCATTTCAACAGTTTTTCTGGGACACCGGTGTTGCGCTGTTTTCTGTGAGCTGATTTGTGATTTCAGGATTAGAAATGTTGAAGCGTGTTTCCTCTCCGCTCGGGGTTCAGGTTCGGCTCAACGGATCGACCCGAGTCTGGATTTAAATTCACAGGTCACAGAATAAACTCTTCGCTCTCTGGACTTCAGCGCCTTTTGATAGTTTGGATTCTCGTCTTGAAGTAGTTTGAATTTCTCCTGGACGTCAACTAAAACTGTGTCAGATAATAAGTTTCATCTCTGTGTGTCCAGAACAGAGACAGGTCCAGGACGCGGTTAGCTTAGCTTAGCACAAAGACTGAAAGCAGGGGGAATCTGCTAGCCTAGCTCTGTCAAAACTGGAAAAAGTGAAATAAATTTCCGCTACAATAATCTCAGAAACCTCGCTGAGCTCCCAGTGGTGCTGCCAAATCAGTATGACGTTCATTAGCAATAATGGGGCTAGTTATGCTAACTTTAATGAGCAAGCTAACGTGATTTCTGGCTGTTCAAAACAAACTGAATTGTTCACTTCGTCCCCAAAGAGACTTTTGTTGCCGTGGAGCTAATTTTCATTGCTTGAGCGCTAATGTTGTACAGCTGACACATTAGCTTGCTCGCTAGCTAGTAGCTGACGGGTATGTTAAAGGAACATTTCGACATCGATGGTTGTTCGACGTCTTAAGGTCAGACGAGACACTGAAAATTAATTTAATCTGTGTGTGTCCACCACAGAGACGTGTTTAGCCTAGCTTAGCACAAAGACTGGAAGCATTGGGAAACTGCTAGCGTAGCTCCATCTAAGGAGAAAAACAATCATGTTTAGCTTTTTTTAAATGCAGGAGCAGATTTTCCTGTCCGGAGCGAGTAGAGGACTGTAACTGTGATCCCGGCCGACCAGTCGTGTGGAGGTTAAAGGTCGGAGGTCGCAGGGTTCAGACAAACACCGCTGTAGCTGCTGAGAGCCGGACAGACTCGGAGAAATGTTTCAGGAAACTCTCAGCTGAAAATATCCTCCTGCCCCCCCCCTCCCCTCCCCTCGCTGCCTGGTTTTTACCGTTTTTCTGAAACATGGTGTTTTCAGTGTGAAGGTCCAGATCTGGAGCCAAATTACAGGTCTGGAGTCAGTTTATAGGACGGAGCTGCTGACTGCGCTGAGCTGCAGGAAACACTGCAAAGCTCTGTTCTCTGGCTGTTTGAATGTTTTCGAATCTGAATCAGAAACGTTTTCACGTGTGAGGAATGTGCTTTGCCCGTCACGCTGCGTTCAAGGGCTGTCGGAGAAATATGCGGTGACTTCGGAAACCCTGAGATTTTAAATTAAAGTGTGACTTTGAACAGTGTGTCGATAAAACAGCATTTGTGC
>NC_058058.1:910358-930358 GCF_020085105.1 Siniperca chuatsi
GCTTGTTAAGGAGCAGTTTTTATTCAGAGAGTCTGTTTTTTGTTTAGTTTTTCCCGCAGATCGCTCAGGACGAATCATGCTGAGGTCAAATGTAAGGAAACCGTTAAATTCAGAACGCAAACTAAACTTTTGTGGATCCAGCTCAGACAGGAAGTCCCGGTCTGTCCTCCTCCAGGTGAGATTTGAAGTCCTGAGGCTGGAGAGGTTTACATTCCTTTCCGCTGATGTGTGCTGGATGTAAAGCATGAAGCGACATGTTTCTTGTGTCTCTGGCCTCCACACATTCTTTCTTTATCATCTGCTGAAATGTGCTGGACAGACTCCAGGAGTCCAGGACCAGGACGCAAACTGAAAATAGAAACGCAGCAGAGGTTTAACCCCCTTTACGTAATCAGGAAACACTCTTCTTATCAGCCGGTCGAGTCGGACCTTGACTTTCCCTCTTTGACAAACAGCTGGAGGAGGTTTGCAGAAGAAACCCCCACCAGACAAAGAGAGAGGCCAGATTCACTGTTAAAGCAGCGTTTAAAATGGAGTCCAAGCTATCTTAGCTTAGCATAAACTGCTCCACAGCAACACAGTTAGGAGGCAGGCAGAGAAATATTGTGACTGACTGAAATTAGCGTTTAGCTAACTAGCCACGTGAGTCGTTCACGCAGATTAATTTCGCTGTAGCAGTGTAAATATCATCGTCAACATCTCAGCCTGTAAACGAAGCGGACGTTGCTAAGCCCCGCCCTCCTTAGCTACCGTTGCTAACCTGTCGATCCTTCTGTTCTCTCGCGCGACGCGTAAACAGCTTCTCGCTAAGTGTGACGGGGTCCTGCGTGAACTTCACAAAGAGATTTACACGTTATTGTTTTTCTGTGAGCTCGCTCGTTTTAAGTGGGCGGGGCGCAGTTGGAAAACTGCCTGATGCACCAATCAGGATGTAGCATGATTTAAATCAGGCCTGATGACAGTTGGTGAGCTGTTTGTTCACTGTCAGTCAAATCCGAGCAGACTGCGCCCACGGGCCTGCTGAGCGTCGCACTCTGAGGATGATGCTAACACACTGAGGCTAAAGCTAACAGCAGAGCTGTTCACGTCTCACCCAGGGTCAAAGGTCAGCTGTGGGTCGGGTTAGTTACACCCGGGGTCAAAGGTCAGCTGTGGGTCGGTTAGTTACAGATGCAGTGAACATCAAACTGCTCTGACCAGCGGTTCAGTTTAAAGACTCGGGATCAGTTTCATCTGGAAACAACAAGAACAAAACATCCAGAAACTCTTCAATTTAAACTTTATGTGTGTGTGTGTGTGTGTGTGTGTGTGTGTGTGTGTGTGTGTGTGTGTGTGTGTGTGTGTTTGGACCACACCCAGTATTTATGCTGAATGTGTTCTCTGTTGGCGTCTCGGAGGTTTGGTTCCCATGCAGCTCAGTGAGAGACTTGACTCTTGTTCTTCTGTCTTTGTGAGGACCACGTTGGAGTTTTAAGCGCTGTTTGAGCGTTAAGGTCGGCGTTCGGCCCGTTACCTGAGAAATGTTCTCGACTACTTATCGCTCGTTTAAAAAAGCGATTGTTAAACGTTAACCTTTCGTTTACCTTCCAAAATAAAAGTCTCTGTTCTGAACCAAAGGAACCGATTCACCTGCAGACATTTCGACGTGTCGCGGCAGGAAAAGTCAAAATGTCTCCAGGTAAAATATTTCTAGCTTTCAGTTTTACTGACGTACCAGAGGACGGGGTTAGTCTCTGTTGGACCACGTGATGAAGGGACCGAACATATGAACGACCGGATTCAGACTTTACTCAACACTGGATCTGCGTAAAGTCTGTCGACTCGTATCGATCAATAAACCAATCACAGCTCGGGGATGGTTTGTTGGTTTCATGGCAGACAGAGAGACAGGCAGGCAGGCAGGCAGGCAGGTAGACAGGCAAGTAGACAGACAGGCAGGCAGACAGACAGGTAGGCAGACAGGCAAGTAGACAGACAGGCAGGCAGACAGGCAGACAGGCAAGTAGACAGACAGGCAGGCAGACAGGCAGGCAGACAGACAGGTAGACAGGCAGGCAGGCAGACAGGCAGACAGGCAGACAGACAGGCAGGCAGACAGACAGGCAGGCAGACAGGCAGACAGGCAAGTAGACAGACAGGCAGGCAGACAGGCAGGTAGACAGGCAAGTAGACAGACAGGCAGGCAGACAGGCAGACAGACAGGCAGGCAGACAGACAGGCAGGCAGACAGGCAGGCAGACAGGCAGACAGGCAAGTAGACAGACAGGCAGGCAGACAGACAGGCAGGCAGACAGACAGGCAGGCAGACAGGCAGACAGGCAAGTAGACAGACAGGCAGGCAGACAGGCAGGCAGACAGACAGGTAGACAGGCAGGCAGGCAGACAGGCAGGCAGGCAGACAGACAGGCAGGCAGACAGGCAGACAGGCAAGTAGACAGACAGGCAGGCAGACAGGCAGGTAGACAGGCAAGTAGACAGACAGGCAGGCAGACAGGCAGACAGACAGGCAGGCAGACAGACAGGCAGGCAGACAGGCAGACAGGCAAGTAGACAGACAGGCAGGCAGACAGGCAGGCAGACAGACAGGTAGACAGGCAGGCAGGCAGACAGACAGGCAGGCAGGCAGGCAGGCAGACAGGCAGACAGACAGACAGACAGACAGGCAGGCAGGCAGGCAGGCAGACAGACAGGCAGGTAGACAGGCAGGCAGACAGGCAGACAGGTAGACAGGCAGGTAGACGGGCAGGCAGACAGGCAAGTAGACAGACAGGCAGGCAAACGGGCAGACAGACGTAAAGACAGACAGGCAGGCAGACAGACAGGCAGGCAGACGTACGGACAGGCAGACAGGCAGGCAGACAGACAGACAGGCAGACAGACAGGCAGGCAGGCAGACAGACAGGCAGGCAGACGTACGGACAGGCAGACAGGCAGGCAGACAGACAGGCAGACAGACAGGCAGACAGACAGGCAGAGAGACAGGCAGACGTAAAGACAGGCAGGCAGACTGACAGGCAGACTGACAGGCAGACAGACAGGCAGAGAGACAGGCAGACAGACAGACAGACAGACGTAAAGACAGACAGGCAGGCAGACGTACGGACAGGCAGACAGGCAGGCAGACAGACAGGCAGAGAGACAGGCAGACAGACAGACAGACAGACGTAAAGACAGACAGGCAGGCAGACGTACGGACAGGCAGACAGGCAGGCAGACAGGCAGACAGAGAGACAGGCAGACAGACAGACAGACAGACAGACAGAGAGACAGACAGACAGGCAGGCAGACAGACAGACAGAGAGACAGACAGACAGGCAGGCAGACAGACAGGCAGGCAGGCAGGCAGACAGACAGACAGAGAGACAGACAGACAGACAGAGAGACAGACAGGCAGACAGACAGGTCATTTATTATCTCCATGTGAGCGTAAGTGGAATTTTAAAAAGACCAGAAAAGATCGAACACGTGTGAAATCAAATCACCAAAATTCCCCCGAAACGTATGAAGTTTTTTGAATAAAATCTAAAAGATGTAAAAATGCGTGTGTAACTTTCTGTCCGCAGATCAAACCCGACGCTGCTGTTATTTTCCATCAGAGGACTTCGGATGAACTGACGCTGATCTTCCTGCATTTCTGAGGCTCCGCTTCGTTTCCTCTCAGAACTCGTGGATATTCAGTTTTTATTTGCTGTTTTCTTCCCGGGACGGTCTCCGGTCTGCGGCGGGGTCCATCTGGGGGTGGAGGTCCTCTGCGTTGCGGCTGCTGGTGCGCTTTTTGTCTGAATGCCCCAGGATTACCCGCAGGCTGCAGTTCCCCCCCACGGCCTGCAGGGCGGCAGCAGAGAGCGGCGGCCGGCCGCTGGACAGGCGGAGCGTCGGCATGAGCGACTTCTGGCACAAGATGGGCTGCTGCGTGGTGGCTAAACCACCGCCGGTGAGACACACACACACACACATTTGTTTTGCATTCTTGTGAGGACTCTCATTGACAGAAACACAGACTCTAAACGTCCTCGTGATCAAAGTCCGCATCACAGGGTTTCAAAGTAAAAACTACAGGAAGTCACTTATTGTAGTTTGGCTGCTTATCGTCACTTTCTGACACTTAGCGCCAGATCGCTGCAGTTTCAAAAAGCGACTCAGAGTCTGAACACAGACATGAAGCGAGGCTGAGGAGCCCCGGTTGGTCCTCACAGGGATAGATGTGCACGCACTGTTGAGCATTTAACACACTAAGATGGCCGTCACCTACCGAAGCACGTTTCCTCTCCAAAGACAACTTAACTTTCCTTCACGGCTGCTGAAAATGGTCGTGATGTAGTGAAGTGTCAGCGTGGGAAAACTCTTCAGGTTTACCGAATCTCTCAACTGCTGGATTTTACACAAGAGGAAACAGGTGGCAGAACTTCCTCTTCCTGTTTCACCGTGACCTCTGACCTCCTGCGGGCCGACGCCCTCTTTCCACATAATGTTGCAAACATCAGATGTCTTTGTCAGAATAACCAGGAGTTATAAAATATTCACTTCAGTTTTATTTATACAAATCACAACAGAAGTTATCTCACTGCGCTTTTCCTACAGAGCAGGTCTGGACCGAACTCTTTATGATATTATTTACAGAGACCCAACAGATCAGAATCAGAGATACTTTATTGATCCCCGAGGGGAAACTCTTTCGTTACAGCTGCTCAGCTGTCACGTCAGTGCACACAGGAAGAGAAGCACTAAGCAAAAATATAATACAGGTCAGATACATGAAGTACCAGGTGGGTATGAGAATAAAATAAAATAAGTGTGAAGTACAAAGTGGGTTTACCAGTTGATGATAATAATATGGTATAAAGTAATAGTGCATGAACTGCCAAGTTAAGTGTAGCTTATTAAGATGATGAGACGGAGGATATTGCACAGCAGGAATAGACATATGAGTAATATCAATAAATTACTGAAAACTAGAATATTGCACAATTATTCAAGTATTGCAGAGATGTTAATGATCAGTGTCCAGTTTAGTGACTTCGGGTCATACAGACTGACACTTAGAGGGAGGAGTTAAAGAGTCTGATGGCCACAGGCAGGAAGGACTTCCTGTGGCGCTCTGTGGTGCATTGTGGGGGGATGAGTCTTCCGCTGAAGGTGCTGCTTTGCTTGACTGGCACGTCATGAGCAAGCACTTGGCCACAGCGGCAAGGAAAAACTTCCCGTCAGTCAGTCTGGTGATGACAGTTTGTCCGCCTGCTTCTGAGGACAGAAAGACTTTACCGTCCGTCACGAAGCGATGGACATTTGTCTCTTGACTCCAACAGGAACAAAATCAGAGTTAAAAGAACAAATACAGTGGTGTGAAAAAGTGTTTGCCCGCTTCCTGATTTCTTTTTTTTTTGCATGTTTGTCACTTAAATGTTTCAGATCATCAGACAAATTTAAATATTAGTCAAAGATAACACAAGTAAACAGAAAATGCAGTTTTTAAATGAAGGTTGTTATTATTAAGGGAAAACTAAACCCAAACCTACATGGCCCTGTGTGAAAAAGTGATTGCCCCCTAAACCTAATAACTGGTTGCTCCACCCTTAGCAGCAACAACTGCAATCAAGCGTTTGCGATAACTTGCAGTGAGTCTTTTACAGCGCTGTGGAGGAAGTTTGGTCCACTCATCTTTGCAGAATTGTTGTAATTCAGCCACATTGGAGGGTTTTCGAGCATGAACTGCCTTTTTAAAGTCATGCCACAGCGTCTCAATAGGATTCAGGTCAAGACTTTGACTAGGCCGCTCCAAAGTCTTCATTTTGTTCTTCTTCAGCCATTCAGAGGTGGACTAGCGTGTTTTGGATCACCTACATGGCCCTGTGTGAAAAAGTGATTGCCCCCTAAACCTAATAACTGGTTGCTCCACCCTTAGCAGCAACAACTGCAACCAAGCGTTTGCTTTTACTTATCATCAACCGGTAAATCCACTTTGTACTTAAGTTATCTGACCTGTAATGTGCAACACATCTGAAGCTAATGAGAGACTTTGAGAGGCTGACAGATAAAACACTATTAATGATGTAGTTTCCACTTTGACTAATATTTAAATTTGTTTGATGATCTGAAACATTTAAAAGTGACAAACATGCAAAGAAATCAGGAAGGGGGCGAACACTTTTGCACACCGCTGTATATAACACATATAGTTTGGCTGTAAAGTATTTATTCCTTCATTGTTTATCATGTTAATGGCAGCCGGGTGTCTTTATAGAGACCGTGTGATGGAGGCGTCGGACTGCGTTACTGGGGGGGCGGCGGCTCCTGTGTGGGTGTAGAGACCTGACAGTGAGGACTGGGTGGTGCCTGTTGTTTTACTTGCATGGTTGATGATCTGAGAAGGTTTTGGTTTGTTTTTAGCGCAAAGAAACTTGCACCGAGATGTGAAAGTGAGGACGACTCGGTTGTCTCCTTGTACAGAGAGTCGCTGCTCAGTTCTCGGTTTTGGTGTGGACTCTCAAGTCCTGGATCTGTGGTCGTTTAACACTTTGTAGACCAGAAGCACTCACTTCAGTGAAAGCACTCCAAGTAAAAGTCCTGCGTTCAAACCTCACTGCAGTAAAAGTACGCGAGTATTATCAGTAAAACGCTTCCTGTCAGTGTTTATTATATCTGATGTTTCTGGATTCATATTCCTGCTGCATTCATGTGTGTGTTGAGCTCATTTTAACTGCTTTATATACTGTTGGGCAGTTTAACCTGCAGCAATGCATCATGGTCTATAAGGTCATCACGTGTTTGCAGCGTTGCCGTCCTGTGAGAACCACGTATCAGAGAAACAGCCTGTTTTCAGCTCTGCGACGACGCGTTTCCCAGCTGATCCGAGGTTTTCACCGGACAGGAAGGGGCTGAAACACTGTGATCTGTAGAACTTGTTCTTCTCGGTGAACATGCAGAGACGATGTTATCAGAGTAATGACTCGGTTATGTTACAGCGGTGTTACCCCCCCCGTCTGTATTTATAGCGTTTTCTGTTTGTTCCATTGTGGCACTGCAACAATACACTTTTAATAAACACACACACACTCAATGCCAGCAGTGACTTCACTTCAGGGAAGTTAGACTGAGCTTCCTTTGTGAAGCTCGGCTGGAAAACTCAGCATGTTCAGACAGAGAGATGACGTAACGCCTTTTTAACTGAGTACATTTACTCAGCCGCTGTCCTGAAGTACACGTGTGAGGTACTTGTACTTTACTGGAGTCTTTTCTGTTCGTGTCACTTCCTGCTTTCTCCTCCGCCGAGTCTCAGAGGGAAACACCGGACTCTTTACTCCACCACATTTATCTGACGGCTTCAGTTACTTTACACACAAAAACACATGAGGAGTTTAAATTAAACTGCAACAGTTTAAACGAGTTCAGCTGAGACGATTAGTCCATTAATCAGTTAATTATTTAATGAATCAGCAGCTGTTTTGATGTTTGAAGTCGTTTCTCCTGTAAATCCCTTCCTGGCTGCAGCTCCTCAGATGTGCAGATCTGCTGCTTTTCCTCTGAACGACTGTAATAACTGTAATGTTTGTTAATAATGTCGAGGGACGCTGCACTGCTTTAATACTTTAAGCACTTTTTCCTGATCACACTCTCACACTTTCACTGCAGCAGAGTGTTTTCAGAGTGTGTCAGTACTTTTACAGCAGTAACGGACCTGAGTGCTTCCTGCACCGCTGTTTGGCTGCCATGTTGGAGGTCTGCCTCCCTTATTTTGAAAGTCCAGCCTGCTCCCCTGCTTTGATGACTCACTGACGACATGATGATGATGATGATGATGATGACGATGATGGAGATCATCTGTTGATCAGGTCAACACAGACGTTTCCAGGAGAGCTGTCACTCCCTCGTGTTTGTAGACGAGCAGCAGTCAGTCGCAGCGTTGCGTTGTGTAACTGCTCTCGGATCAGCAGACGGCTGTCTGTGAAATCTGACATCGTGAACTCAACGCGTCCTGGAATTCCTGGAATATCAGGGAGTTTGAATCCCAGACGGCGAGAAGTCGGTCTGATTAAAATCTCTGGAAGATTTAATAATGTGAAACTCAATCGGATGTTTTCGGACTGAGAGTCTGGAGGAAAAGTTTGAGGTCATGGAAACAATCCAAACTGGGTTTGGAGAGTCATGGAAAAGTCTGGAAACCCTGGACATCGTTTAATAGCATTTTTAAAGCAGTTAATATTTAATAAGTATTATTTTAAGAGCACTTTAACACCCTGTTTCATCTTGAACACCACCCATTATCCATCTCAGTTTTAATCAATACAGCTGTTACTATGGAAACACATGATTCTATTTTAACATTAATAATAATGATATAATATTATAATATATATATATATCCGGTGTGTCGGAGTGGTGCCACAGCCCATAGTCATTGTATTATTAGTTTACTGAATCCCACAAACGCCTCACGTCTCACCTGTGAGCGTCTGGGTGGAGCTGTTGTTAGCTAGCGTTAGCATGCTAACACCTGAGCCGTTCAGAGCGAAAGAGGTGATCTGGAGCTCGGCCGACGTCTCTGACCTGAAACCTGATAAATGCTGTTTAATAACGACATCAATCTGGAAGATTTTTAAATTACATTTCACTGAAATGACACAATGCGAGCAGATAACGTCAGTTAGCTTAGCATAGTCACATGTTTCCCTCTCATTATAAACTGTATGAATGCTGCTAACTCTGAAACACAGATTTCTGCGTGTCTGCAGACAGAAATAAAACTAAAACATTTACACAGATTCATCTTTCAGCCTCTGAAGCTGTGACGTTTGGAAGTTATGCTAGCTCCTGATGCTACAGTGACTTCCTGTTTACATAACTGATCGCTTCTGATTGGACGGCGCTACAGATGTTTCCTAGCGAATACCTCCACCACCGTGAGATGCTGATGGGTCAGAAACACTGACGACACGACGACGACTCAAGTTAAACCGACAATAAAGAGTTTCTGAGCAGTAAACGTCTCAGTAGAGCCGCTCGTTCTAGGAACATCTGCACACCGAATGTCTTGTGATCTAACGGACCCAAACCCTTGACCTGACCGCGTTCAGCCCCTCACTTCAGTCCTGCTGTAGTTACATAAGAGCTCTCAGTAATCCTGAGGAACATAAGCCTCTTAAATCAGATCTAAATTGTTCTGATTGTGGCTCAGATGTGTTCTGGATCAGCTCTCGTTTCCTCACAGCAGGATTATCTGGACTCTGGGAGCAGAATGGGATTTTAATGAGGCTTCAGTGGCTGTTTGCCAGAGCTCAGAGTGTCCCTGAACGCAGCTCAGAGTGTCCCTGAACACAGCTCAGAGTGTCCCTGAACGCAGCTCAGAGTGTCCCTGAACGCAGCTCAGGGTGTCCCTGAACGCAGCTCAGGGTGTCCCTGAACGCAGCTCAGAGTGCCAATCACAATGATTCATAACTTCATTAAAGCCTCTCTGCTGTTCAGTCATGTGTTCGTGTTTTTTGGACTGTTGGAGCCTGAACGCCTCGTCTGTACAGAGCTTTAGTGTCTGAGGCTTTTATTCTGAAAAAGCTGCTGCTAAATAAACTACTGCTACTACTGCCAATGCTAGAACTACTGATAATACAACTCTAAGTACTACAAGCCATATTGCTGTTACTGCTAACACTACTAGAATCAAGGGAGTAGCGTCTGCAGGTTCTTGGGGCTGTACCTGCAGACGCTACTCTGGGCTGAAAAAGGTTGTGTCAGCTGCGTTTTTCAGATTTTATTATTTTTAAAAGAATCAAACATTAGTCAAAGATGAGACAGCGAAGCTCAGAACAGTTTGAGGTAGAGATGCAAGTACAACATTAGATCAGAAAGAATCAGGCGCCTATAAAGGAAACTAAAGTTACAACACAGAGGTTTATGTTAAAGTACCATTATTCTGGAAAGTACATTTTCTTGATTATATCGTAGAAAAGGTTTCAGTCGTAGTCGTCTGGACGCTGTTTTCAGAATCAAGACGTTTCGGCTCCCATCCGGAAGTCATTCTCAATTGTGAAAATGGTCTGATAACTCAGAAATTTAAGCTACTCTGCGTTACATAAGCCCCGCCCTCAGGAAGGAGTCTACCTGAGTATCTGTTGATTAGCTAGTTTCACCTGAAACTGACCTAATAGTTTCCATGATGGCCCAGTAATCAGTAATCAGGCCTATTGTTTTCTGGCTGCACCTCCCTCATCACTGTTAAGTACCTGATTAGCATGTGATTGGCTTGACCACGGTGTTAACACACTGTGGTAAACTTTGGGCAGATTGAATCTCAGACCACCATTTCTGTTCAAAGAGGGGTTTTCTTTTTTCACAAAAATGGCTTCCTTGACACCCCATTCAAAGACCATCATGGAAACAAAAGAAGGTCAGTTTCAGGTGAAACTAGCTAATCAACAGATACTCAGGTAGACTCCTCCCTGAGGGCGGGGCTTAAGCAACACAGAGTAGCTTAAATTTATGAGGTCTCAGACCATTTTCACAGTTGAGAATGACTTCCGGATGGGAGCCGAAACATCTTGATTCTGAAAACAGCGTCCAGACGACTACGACTGAAACCTTTTCTACGATAGATCACTCCTGGACGAATGAGGGACGACACCGTCTTTCCTGATTATACTTACATACTTTTACTGGAGTAAAGGATCTGAATACTTCCTGCATTTACTGGCTGTTAAAGGGTTAACTCCTCCCTGCTGGTTCGTTCTCGTTCTTCATTCCTTCTGTTGCGTCATGTGTGAAACTGACGAACATGTTGGAAACTGAACAATGAGGACGTGTAGAGACGTGAAGGTTATCGACACGCACGCTGCTATACTTGTGAGGACCCTCGCTGACACAAAGCATTCATTAACCCGTCAGCCTTTAACTGTCTGTTGACCTGCGTGTGTGTGTGTGTGTGTGTGTGTGTGTGTAGAAGAAGAAGAGGAGGAAGATTGATCGCAGTATGATCGGAGAGCCAACAAACTTCATCCACCTCACACACATCGGCTCCGGAGAGATGGCAGAGGGACTGCAGCCGGTGAGACTTCACACCTGTCTGTCTACCTGTCTGTCTACACCTGTCTCTTTAAAACCAATAGAAACTGTTTATAAAATAAGTCTAAAATCTATAAAAACTGAGGCTGTATTCGGAGCCGCCTACTAAATGCTGCAGAACGTTTAGGTTGAGCCCGCTAAGCTAACGTCTGACATCACGAAGACGGCAACGCTAACCTCAGCGAGCCGCCAATCAGAAAACAACACAGAACTTAAATCTAACGTTACGTTACATTTTTTATCAACTGCAGATTTGGCTTTTGTTTGCATGCTACATGCTACATGCTACATGCTACATTCTAGCAGGCGGTTACGAATACAGCCTGAGTCATCCTTTAAAGGGGCGGGATTTAAAATGATTTGCTTTATAAATCAGGACATTTTATTCACTTCCTGCCTCTCCAGCTCACGCTGGCTTTACTCACCGAGTCGTTAGTTTGACTTATATTTTCCTCATGCTAGTTTATACTCTGTTGTTCTTAATATCTTTCATTTCTTGACCACGTAGAACCAAAGTGCCGCCTCACTTCCTGGTTAGCTTTCATCGCTCGGCGTATTTTCTAAAGAAGCGGACGCGTGAAACTCAGTCTCAGTTTTCTGGCTTATTTGTTAAGATAAACGAGTTTCCGCTGCTGTGCAGTTACAAGAAAACAGACTGAAAATGAGTTCAGTATTCAACAAATCCCAGCAGGCTTTGAACCTGTCCACGCCTGCAGAGCCGGCGCTGCGCGTGGCGTAACGTAACACCTGTGACCACGTGACCACGTCGACTGCACATATTCAGAGTCTTATCATCGGCATTTCGTAATGAAGGGAAGACGCAGCATAAATGAACATAAATGAAAAGAATAAAGAGCAGAAAGCAGCTGAAAGCCTGCAGCTTCAGATCAGATCAGGCTTCAGTCCAACATGGAGGACAGAGGAGACACTGACGGAGCAGCTGCACCATCAAAGACAGGAAGTGTGTGTGTGTGTGTGTGTGTGTGTGTGTGTGTGTGTCAGGAAGTGTCACACAGCGCTGCGTCCTTCCTGCTTCTATTTTAGCTTCTCACATCTCGTCTGTTAAAATCGAGTTCAGCTGCAGTTCTGACCAACACACGAATAAAATAAAATAAAATAAAATTATAAAATAAAATAAAATAAAATAATCAAATCAAATAATCAAATCAAATCAAATAATCAAATAAAATAATCAAATCAAATAAAATCAAATATTAAAATCAAATCAAATGAAATAATAAAATCAAATCAAATCAAATCAAATCAAATCAAATAATAAAATAAAATCAAATAATAAAATAAAATCAAATAATAAAATCAAATCAAATAATAAAATCAAATCGTAAAATAAAATAATCAAATCAAATAATCAAATAAAATAAAATAAAATCATAAAATACAATAAAAACTTAAAGACACCTGAGGTCACACTTAGCGGCATCAAACAGCCGGACCAGTTTGAAATTGTTTGCTGACATCATCTGTATGCTGATTGGTCAGAGTCAGCAGGTCGACGTCGCTCGCTGATGAGGTCAGAGGTCAAAGGTCGCAGGTATCCTTCCTCACTGACTCGCTTCCTTCCTTCGTTTCCTCAAGCGATGAACAGAGAATCTGAATTTACCAAAAACACACAAACTGACTGAATGAACTCAATAATTAATCAATGATATATATATATATATATATATAAATTACAGATGTACACATGTTATAGATATACGTACTATTTCCATATAATTAAACACAAATACACTGAAAACATTTAATACTGAATAATTGATGAATGGACTGGCAAAGAAATCACACACATACAAAAATAAAATTATTTAATTTTATAATTAAAATTACATTAAAACAATGTGGGGAAAAATCAAAACTAATGATATGTAGGTGACTGTTTGTACGGAGTGTTTACAGGCAATCAGGTGTATTGATCGTGTGTGTGTGTGTGTGTGTGTGTGTGTGTGTGTGTGTGTGTGCATACAGTGTGTGTGTGTGTGTGTGCATACAGTCGGGGTCGGTTCAGGAACAGATGAGGTCTAAAGGCCCGAACATGAACGGCAGGAACAGCCTGTTATAGCTGGTAAACAAACACACACACACACACACACACACACACACACACACACACACACACACACACACACACGGTCGTGTTTCCATCACTTCAGAGGACATTACATTGACTTACATTCATTTCCTGGAGACTCACCATAACCACTACTTGCCTCACCCTGTCAGTGTTTTATTCCCCCAGCCCTGAAGCCTAACCCGGGCCTTATTTAACCCGTGAACCACGAGCTACACCCTCGGGGTGTAGACCACCTCTCTAACCGAACCCTGATCTTAAACCAAGTCTTCACCCTAAAATTTAATGATGTACGTTACGGGGACTTGCGTTTTGTCCCCAAAAAGGAAGGCGAGTCCCCACAACATGAGTAATACATGTCCACACACACATTTCAACTCCTTCTGGCACTTTCACTATAATTGACACTTCAACTTCATTCATCTCTTACATGTAAACATAAAGTTCGACTCCTTTCGTCACTTGCACTCCTTTCAGCGCTGGAACTTCAGCCGATTCTTCAATTCCTTTTTAATCAGTTCACTTCGACTGACACTTCAACTTCATTCAGCGCTCACACATAAACCAAAACTTCAACTCCTTTCAGCATTTCCACTGAGTGTAAAATACTTAATAATATAAATGAAATACAAAGTAGAGTACAGTGCCTACATTTCAACAAACACTTTGACTTCTTCCAGCACTTACACTTCAGCTCCTTTCAAGACCTTCAGTTCATCTTACACTTCAACGCTTTGTTGTACAAACTTGTTCCATTTTCTTTGTGTTCTTGAATTTCATTACACTTCTGTCAGCGCTGAAACTTCAACTGACACTTTAACTTTATTCAGCACTTCTGCACCTTTCACTGCTTGAATTTTACCTGGCTCTTCAACTCTTTTTAACATGTTCACTTCGACTGACACTCCTTTCAGCACTTCCACTTACAGTATATTCAATCAATCAATCAAACTTTATTTCTATAGCACCTTCCAACAACCAACAATATTGACACTTTCACTCTTGTTGGTGTTTCACCTCCCACTTCTATTGCTTTCAGTGCTTAAACTTTAGTTACCACTTCATTTCCTATAAGAGCGTCCGTACAAAGACATTTCAAAAGCTCAAAAGCTGCTTAAAATATTTCACATTTCACAATTTTTCAACGTAAATTTTCTTCATTTAATTTCACCTTTTTCTAGTTTTTGTTTGCTTTTACTTTTTTTTTTAAATTATAAAAAGTTTGAATTTAATGATATAAAGTTATTCGTTTCCCCGTCTCCAGTCTCTGGAGGGAAATATAAGTCTGCCAGAGTGAGACATCTTGAAATCAGATTTAGATGTTAATGACGCCATGATGTTTCCTCTAGCGCCACCTTCGGGGCAAGAACAGATAAACCGTCATTGTTCAGATTTGGGGGGCTGTAATGACCTCTGCAGCCTGTAGGGGGCGCTGACAGCACTCTGGGCTGCATTTCAGACCAGTTTGCAGTTGCTGACTTTGTGCTTATTGTTTTTCAGGAGTGCATGAAACTGACCTCGACCAGCTGACCGACCTGCTCTTTCCTCCGCAATCACCTTCACGCTCCTCTGAAAGAGCCTCTTTCCAGCATCCAGACTCCCCTCCTGCCCTGCTGAAGTGTCCTTGAGCAAAGCACTGCACCCCCAGCCAGCTGCAGGGGGCGCCGTCCCGACCCGGAAAAAGCCAGATCTCCCTTTTTTGAGGATCCTCACTTTCTTTAGAAGTGGGGGGAAAAAAATGTGGCTGCCTTTCTCGTCTCTTTTTAATGTAATTTCAAGAATTTTCTACTAGCCAAAACTGAGAATCAGTAGCCACCAGTAAAAAAAAACAAAAAAAACATCCAATCATGAGTCCAGACGGAGAATCTTGCTGAGCTGAGGGAGTTTTTCCACGTCTCAGGTCCAATAAACCACCAGCTCTGCATTTGATCCCAGAAAAACAACAACACGAAGTCAAGGACTACATCTCCCAGCATGCCTTTAGACTTCCTCTACGTCCACGTTGTACTAGCTCAAACTCTGACATTAAGGAAACATTTTTATTATCGAATTTAAGATGAAATTTAAAAAAAATCTGGATCTTGTATTCACCACTAGAGGGCAGACCATAAAGAGATTTCCGCCGTCGGTATTAAATCAAACCGCCGGATGACATCACTGGACTCCATTTCCCAGAATCCCGTTCTCTTCAGGATATATGATAAATGACAGAATGTCTGTATTTAAGAAAGAATTACTGGAAAACTTGGCTTCAACCTGTTGCCTCAAATTGTCACAAAAAAAGGACTACATTTCCCAGCATTCATAGGGAAGTTCTCTCTAAACCTTACAGTCCAGGAGCCCCCCCTCCCCCCCAACACCTGTGTTTCCTCAGTGGACTTCATTTCCCAGAATGCTTCACTCTGCTCAGCTGTGATCTGTATTCTGCTTCTAAAGGATTATTACACCCCCCCCCCGTTCACTGGTCACAAGGCCTCAGTGATGACATCATTGGACTTCAACTCCCACGATGCCTCACTGCCTGTGCGAATGATTAAAGACTCTTGTTTTAGGAGATGGGAAAGTCCCCCGATTGTGTGTGTGTGTGTGTGTGTGATGTCATGGTCTTAATATTCCACCAGTTTAAATATAAACGTTGCTTCACTGAACTCTCAGAGGGAACTGGACACAGTTCAAAACTCCCATTAGAAAATCACCCTTTTTTTTGTAAAAGTTCTGTATTTCCACTTTCTACAAAAATGTTACATGTCAGAGTTGTCTTTCTGTTCGTTTGACTACTTAAGCTGTGGGTCGGGGCCCTAAACGGGTCTTGACCTGGCATATTTTGGGGCCCCAAGAAGACAGAAGTGTGTGTGAACTTTTCGCTTCAGAGGCCACCTTGAGACATTTTCAGGACTTTTGTTTAAAACATTTCTTGTTTAAAACATTTCATGCTGCATCTGTTGGGAAGATCAAGTATTAAGTGTGTAACTGCTTTATATTATGAGTAATTGAACATTTTTAAGCAGCCATTATTTTAAGTTTTCTGCTGTTTTTGGGTGATTTGCTGTGTGATTTCTCCTGATGTCGCTGTTGTTTTTTTTGTTTTTTTTGCCCTTTCTGATCGAACATCCCGATTAACTGAAGCAGGGAAGCAAAGCGGTGAAGTCGACAGCGGGAGGCAGATGCGTGCTCGTTGATGTTTCTCAACCTTCGGGTCCGGGCTTCAGTTTGGGTCGCCTGATATGTGGAGTTTTCTAAGACTTAGAGGCCGTGGGAAAGAAAATGCATAGAAATCCTTTGTAAAGTAAAGAGTTTCTCATCAGCTGCCATTTGAACCAAAGAAACCCCAAAAACCCTGATATGAGCTTTTATTAAATGTGTGATGATTCAAATTAAATCCCCCCCCCCAGAAAAAACTGTAACCCACCCACCAAACTCTGTACAATTTTATGTGTATTTAAACAAACAAACAAAAATTCACATTTTTATTACATTTCCCCGTCCTATTACATTTTCTGTAAGATGTATCTCCATATATTATTTCAAAGCCTTCTCTACACTGTGAGGTATAATTCTGGTAAAGAATATGAAATCCCATTTATTTAGTTTTTTAAAAAAAAAAGAAGATATTTAGTCTAAAAATATATTAAAAAATAAAAACTCGGTAACGCGTGTCTCCGGCTGGACAACAGTGCAACAAATCCAAGCAAGTATTTCAGCATTGACTGATTTTGATTTTCGGCAAATTCTTTCACCATAACTGCAAACTGTCTCAAAACCACAAGTTTGTCTTTCGTCATCTCTGCTCCGCTTTTTAAAATGGAATTTTAAAAAAACCCCACACATTAAAACCTAGAAAAGGCCAAAAAAGTGACTCATTCAGACTGAACTGTGTGGTAACAGCAGCAGTAACTCAATGGGGGAAATCCATCTGAGTGGTTGCCGTGGAAACCGCTGAGTCACGGTGTCCCGTCCCCCCCCCTCCCCTCGCCGTGGCGACCGGCCACTTCCTCCCTGCGGCCGAGACTGAAGAGGCCAAAACATCTATTTAAGGAAAATCTGAGCTGCTGCCGCTCATCTCAGCTTCCTCCAGACAGCGTGCTGTGTTCACTGGACTCCTCGGAGCGTGGGAGTTTATAAACCTCCTCCTTCTGAGTTAGCTTCCCCTGAGCAACAGCTGATTTACTTTTTTTTTTAAGCCACAGCAGCCAAATTAAAGTGCTGGTTTCGCATCATGTGACCCTCCGTCAGCTGACAGCGTTAAAATCAACAGTGGATGTAAACAGCTTCTAACGCGGAGCCGAAAACCACACGAGACTGAGCGAGTGTTTGTGAACGCCAGCCGTTCTTCTTCTGCAGCTGCTCGTTAAAAATCAGCCGCAGTTACCACCAGTAACCACCGGCGGCGCCAAATCAACCGGGACGGAAATCTGAAGGCGGCGTCGGACTGAGCGCGATGCAAATCTTAAACGCAAAGACGCAATTGGAAGGTTTAATAATTCGATCAAACTTTATTTGTATGGCTTCTTCCGTACGGTTTAAAACTGTAAACAAAGTCCTTGGAAGCGGCGTCGCTCCGGTCAACGCCACGTGAGGCGAAGACGCGTCTGAACATTTATACAGTTGGTGGAAACTCGTTTCTGTACCAACTGAGTTCGATCAGAGACCCGGATCAGGTGTTTACCTGTCGCGGTTTCTGTTAGACTACTCCAGCTAGCAAAACCAAGATGAGGCCAAATCCAGGTTTCCGAAACCAGCATCTGACGTTTCCACGGGAACCGCATAACCAGGACGCGCACGTAAACACCCTCGTTGTATAACACCGAGTTCATGCAGCTTCAACACAGTTCGAATCCAAATAATAAACACGACGTCTGTTCCCAAACACGACGCCCAAACACGACGCCCAAACGCGACGCTGGCGCCCAAACGCGACGCCGGCTCCCAAACGCGACGGCAACGCCCAAACACGACGCCCAAACGCGACGCTGGCGCCCAAACGCGACGCCAACGCCCAAACACGACGCCCAAACGCGACGCCGGCGCCCAAACACGGCGTCCGGGGGTTCGAGTCAGCGCGGTTGTCGTCGCCTCATTTCTTTCTGATTCTTGGAAACTCAGACCTGTTCTCTGAAGTCCGGCTCCTTTTGTTTATCACAGCTCTTCCTCTCTTCCTCTTCCTCTTCGTCGCCCACACCTGGGACTCCCCTCCCGGCTTACAGTCCGCCAACGCTGGGGAGCACTTTACCTTAAATCTCGCCTCCCACGGAAGTCGCGCGGCGAGACGCGAGGAGACGCTGTGGCAAAGACGATCTGTTAAACCCGATCACGTCCAGCATTACTATCGAAATATCGTTTTGCTTTTTTTTTTTTTTGGTTGTTTATCAAAGATGTTGATTTATTGAACTGTTTGTGTTATTGAACAATGTTTTTCTGAATATATGTTGCATAGTATTGTATGAACGCATCTATTAAGAGTATTGATCATCAAACGTTTCTGTGACTTTTTGAACCTTGAGCCTGAGTCGAAACCTGCAGGAGTTAATCAATAAAAAGTCGAATGAGAAATATTTTAATATTCGTCTCACAGTGGCTGTTAATACGCTCAGATCATAGGAACCAATCGGCAGCCTCCGCAGCTGAGCGTTGAAGTGAATGGGAAAACCAACAACTTCTCAGTCAGTACAGTTCTCACACGACGAGTTTAGCTCTCTGGAGACAACTTCACTTCCCTTTAATGTGAGTCACTGTTTCTTTAAGAAGGACTTAAGGCTTAAAGGTGTGTTTGGGGGTGTATTTGCTGGGTGTCGCTGCCTGTCGCACTCCGCTGCGGCGGCGGCGGCGGCGGCCAGAAAACTGCGAGCGTGAAAACCGACGTAAAGTCTTTAAAGTAAAAAAACTTCCTGCTGTTTCAGTGACGATCCGCCAGCGGGCGAGATTTCTAGCTAACTCAGTTTGTTCAAGAAACAAACAGAAAATGTTTTTTTGAGTTTAGCGATTGAAGTCAGAGATTCCGATCCGGTGTATACGAGATAGTGACTGGTACTACACATATTTACATTTTGTAAACAAGAAAATAACATAAACAGAAATAATAACCGATGCACACAAGATAGTAACTCGCACAGTATATTAGACGTAAATCTTATGAAGTTATTATCTTGTGCGAACGAGATATGGATCTTGCGTGAACAACATGTCAACGTGTGCGAACACAGGAAACAAGATAATAACTGATGGGAACGTTTAGCAGAGAAGATAATATCTCGTGTGGACGAGATAATGACAAAACTAACTTGTGCAAACGAGATTCGCAAACCAGATAACTCGTGAAGAACACAATAACTGTTTTTGTGAATAAGTTATGGATCTATGATTTGTGCAGAAAAGATAAGCTAATCTAATCTTTCAGCTACTTCGTAACATCCCAGTCCCGAGACGACAGGTTCGCTTCCTGGTTTTGTCGCAGTCGCCTCCAAATCTACAAAATCTCTCAGCTCAGTGTTGATATTTTAAAGCTGAGGCATAAACGGCGAGCCGGAGGACGTGCGGGGGGTTCGGGGAGGCGTCATGACAACATGAGGGAGTGTATCTTTGAACTCTCGGATTAATTTCCCCCTAAAATCATTTCCCCGTGAGACGGCGTCAGCCCTCGCACGTCTTCAGCGGCGTTTAGTGAGCGTGATAACGGCGTGACTGGCGCCGCTCTGTGTTCGCTGGTGTCTGGTTTTGCTGCGTAACAGATGAATAAATCTGCTGTTTCCTCTGTCGTGTGTGTTGATGATCATAAACCGAAATATCAAACGTTTAGTCGTTGCGTCGTGTTGATTTCCGCCTGAAAGGTGCTCGTTAAGCTGAGGAGGCCGGAGAGTCGCACCGG
>NC_058058.1:935358-972858 GCF_020085105.1 Siniperca chuatsi
CTTTCTGAGCCGTTCGCTTGTTCGTCTGTCAGGATTACGGAAAAACTCCCGGTCCGATTTTCATTAAACCCGGTGGAAGAGTGCGGCGCGGGCCGAGGAAGAGCCCGTTACGTTTGGGAGAAGATCCGAATCACGGATGCACCAATTCATTTCACTTTTGTTAACACTGCGAGATGTTTCGACGTCTGTAGTTACATTTGTAGCTTAACAAAGTGTTTCTGATCTCCACACTGAATGACAGATAATCCGATTATTTCACTGAGTGTGTAAATATTATAAAGTTGCTAAATCACACTGGTTTGTGTATTTCATTTTTTTAAGTAAAGATTTCTTAACCCGTGAACATTTTCCAGAAGAACTGCAGTTTGTCCTGAGGGAAGGGGAGGGCGAGGCGAGCGGGATTCAAACGGTTGCACCGCTGAATCCTCCGCACCGGACCTTTAAAGTATGTGAAATGTTTCCAGTTTTGAAGTACATGATAAACGACCGCATTTTGACATCCTTTGGAAATATATCATATATATATATATATATATATATATATATATATATATATATATATATAGCGGTCGCACCTTCTAGATCCATCTTGTGAGCACAAGATCATCATTTGTGCATGCAATATAATTACTAAGATTATAGCTGTGAACAAGATGATTACAAGTTTGCGGCAACAAGATACTTACTTGCGGAAGGAAGATTATAATGAGATATATATAAGATATAATCTTGTCTGTTTTGGGGGCTCTCATAATGCAAAGTGACTCCATGGTAACGACATCAGTTCGTTAGACTGCATTAGATTTTAAGGCGTAGCGCACCAATGTGTTGTTTCAAAGTGACATTATAATGTTTATACGGGGCTTGATTCGTGCTGCGAAGTGATTTTAAAATAAGACAGTTTGAAATGTTACAGGTCAGACAGAAGGTGCAGAGGAGCAGCGGCACCACGAGGCCCGGAGGGGGATTTTGTTCTTCACCTCCATTTTGGCTCAAATCTGCTGCTTTTCAGCAGATCCGCTCCGAAACACCGCCGCGACGTCTTTCGAGCGAGACGCCAAACTCCAGAAATCTGAGCAGAACGGGGAGAGAGACTGCAGGGGCCTTCGGAGGAGTTTCACCTGGACAGCTTCTGGTCGTACCTGCAGGGAGCAGAAATGACATCGTCAAGTTCATTTAGGAGCTGAAAAATAATCTTTCAAATCAGTTAAAAGGCCATATTCATGTTCACTCGTGAACAGGCTGCATCCGCCTCGGTAACACGGAAAGCTACAACACTTTCTAACGACCGGACCACGTCTTTCCTCGACGAACAGAATCTCCGATGAGCCGGCTTCACGATTTCGTAAACACTGTTTTCCCATTTTAGCGCCAAAAAACTCAAACATCTTTCGCTTTTTCTAGCGGTTTCCGTGCAAGTCGTATTCCGCAGAGGAGGCAGAAATGAGTCTCTCAAAATGAAAAGCTTTAAAAGCAAATCCTGAACATTTCAAGGACTGAAGTGCAGCTTTGCTTTCTGCGTAAATGTGCGTTTTTTCTGTGGATCAATTTCTTTCATTTTTCCTTTTGGGTGATAAACTGTAACTTTGCTGCCATTTGGTCAAAAACAAAAGATCTAGATCTCAAGAGACGATCCTGTTAAACAACTTTAAAAACTAAATAAGCGTGACTCACTGTGCGACGCAGTCTGGGATCTGCACGTGCTCAGTAGGGACGAAGTGAGAAAGAGTCTGGAGGCTGTCGACGAACTGGAGCTTCCTGCTGAACTTAGAGCTGAGGAAGAGGAAGAGGAAGAGGAAGAGGAAGAACATTTGGAGGAAAAACAGACATGAATGTGAGCGTTAGTTTGGTTTGTGGTTTGTTACAGAAGCAGAGTGAGGAAGAGGAGGAGGAGGAGGAGGAGGATTCAGCAGACCTGATGAAGGGCTTGATGATGGTGACGAGGGCTTTGATGTACCAGGTGGGATGAACCACGTAGAAACCCTTCAGGTTCTTCCTCAACCTGCACACACACACACACACACACACACACACACACACACACACACACACACACACTTATTATCACGCTGTAAGGGTTCACCCAGTCCGTCTTCCAGGGGCCAAACAGGAAGTGAGACAGGAAGCGGTCCAGACGTGGGCTGTGTTTGTGTTCGCATACTAATGTCCTGCCTACTTCTGAAGCGCACTCGAGCACGAGAGTCGTGCGACCGCGTCACATGATCACCACTGCACAGTCTGAAGTGACGCAGTGCATTGTGGGGCGGTTGAGCATGTGCAGTAATCTGCTAATCTATTTCTCTCTTCCTCAAACGCCACATAGCACGCAGTGGGAGCTACACAGCCGAGCTCTTTCTTTTTCTACCAGCAGGAGGCGCTACAGTCTGACGTTTTAATGACTACACATAGCGGGGTTTTAATTAATATTAATTAAGGATCTGTGGCCTGTTTTTAGGTGCTGAACAGACAACTGGTTTGTGCAGGTAAAATGGCAGAAAAGCAGTTTGGTCTCATGTAAAGAAGACACTCAGTGGCCACTTTATTAGGTACACCTGTACAATCTCATACAACAGCTCTGACATAATGTAAATATAAAGTTTGGACATGAGAAACCGAGGAGAGAAAACAGTCAACAAGTGAATAACTGTGTTTTAACAGTGAACATCTGACACTCCCTACTGGACACAGACTGAAATCACATCTGACAGGTGAAAGAAAGACGTTTCTCTGCACTTTAACCAGCTTAAAGTTCAGCTTTATCTGTAAAGGCAACAAAGACGAAGAAAAACAAACAATTTTCTACCTGAGGAAACTCAGATGGCCGATTTAAAAGCAAAGAACTGCAGGTGAGGAAGAAGAAATGGAAACTGAAGTGCAAAGCTTTCTGTATTATGACTTTTGGTTACTTTGGTGTAATCAGATATTTTCCTCAGTGGACAACGGACTGATGAAGAACAAAACTAACAAAGAAATTTGGATAATTTACAAAATATTGGTCATGATGAGAAAAGCAAACATCACCTCATATTAAAGAGCGAACAGAGTGTGCTTTACCTTCTGTCGATGGTGGTGTAACACTCTCGGAGCCAGCTGATTCCTGGTAGTTTGTCTTTCTGACCTCCAACACAAAGATACACGATCACATAGTTTTCTGTCACCATCAGATCCAGAGTTCCTACTACATACCTGCAGATGAACAGATGAACTTTAGACATTCATGTTACCCTCAGGATGAACTGTAATAACTTTGGTGATCCTCGGTTTTAAAACAAACAGCTAAAAGCGTTTCAGAGAGCCGCGGTGCTACAGTGCTTAGGGCTTGCTGTCGTGCTAACAGACTGAGGCTAAAGCTCACAGGTCCCAGGTAAAAAGTCAAATGTTCGCAAACGTAACGTTATCTAAGGTAACGTTAGCTGGAGCGTAAACACAGCCGCGAACGTTAGCCTAAACCCTGATATAGCATCGTCCAGGACCAGCTCCCGCATGGTCGGGGCTTTTGCGAACGTAACCTGCAACCCCACAAAATACTGTAGTTAGCTAATGATATGCTAACACTTGGTTATGCTAACACTTAGCAGCTTTCACTAGAGCAGATAAACGCACTGTTTAGTCCATTCCTCACACTTTAGCTCTTGTGTTTTCGGTTTTGGAGACGCTAAAAAAACACTTCATCCAGTTGGGTTAGTTGTTGAGGTCAAAGGTCACAGATTATAAACTGGTCACTTAAAGGTCCAGCGTGGAACATTTAGGAGCAGCTGTCGGCAGAAATGGAATATAATATTCATAAGTGTGTTTTCATCAGTGTGTAATCACCTGAAAACAAGAATCGTTGTGTTTTCGTTACCTTGGAATCAGCCTTTTATATCTACAGAGGGAGCGGGTCCCCTTCCACGGAGGCCGCCATGTTGCACCGCCATGTTTCTACAGTAGCCCAGAACGGACAAACTAAACACCGGCTCTAGAGAGGGCCTGTTCGCGTTTTACGGGAGTTTCGCGGCCACCGTAGTTTCTCCTACACGCTTGGAAGGGGAGGGTGACCTTTAAGAAAACTTTGTGTATGTGTCTGTGTCCTTTACCTGAACAGATTATCCATCACATACTGGTAATTTTCCAGAGTATTCTGCGGCAGGTAACAGGAAGAAAACACGATGATGTCATTCATACCGTCTCCATAGTAACCTGAGAGATGACAGAGAAGGTACAACAGATGTTTAAGGGGAGGGAGGGGCCACAGATTAGGATTCTACCTGGTGATCTCCAGGTAACCATCAGATAACTTTACTACCGGGTAAACCGTCAGACAGGTGACTCGTCGTACCTCCGTGTGACAGCACCCTGAGAAACGGCTCCAGGACGCTCATGTTGACCCGGCTCTCCTGTGGTGGGTCACCTGTGGAGAAACAGCGCCACCTGATGCCCTGACTGTCCACCATGTCTTCCCGCTCCAGAGCTCCCAGTTCACTCTGGTCCGTCCCCGGTCCAGAACTAGTACGAGAATCAAACCTGGACCTGGGACTGGAGCCGCGCGGTCTGCGACGCCAGGACGCCACGCCGAGACGCCGCAGGTCATCTGGAAAACAATCCTGTGATGTTATTAAAGGTTTTTGGGATGGTTACACACAAGTGTAAGTGAAGTGGTCATAAAAAATTTCATTTCTTTGGCGTCCTCAGCCGTTTTGACCTTTGACCTCTCACCTTCCAGGTCCAGGTCGTAGATAGGGAAGGGCAGTGATTCGCAGTCAGAGGGTGTTTCCATGCCGTCCAGGTCAAAGTCCAGCCCTGTGTCATCATCGTCTTCAGGTGAGGGGGAGAGAAAGGCTGGGGGGAAGTCTTCTGAAACCGTCGACTCACTGCGACCTGAAGAAGAGCAACATCTGTTATTTACTGAAAGAACATATAATCTGCCGCTAACCGAAAACTATCTGCCGCTAACCGAAAACTAGAACAATATAACCAAAAACTATCTGCCGTTAACCAAAAACTATCTGTCGCTAACGAAAAAACTATCTGCCGCTAACCGAAAAAACTATCTGCCGCTAACCAACAACTATCTGCCGCTAACGAAAAAACTATCTGCCGCTAACCAACAACTATCTGCCGCTAACCAACAACTATCTGCCGCTAACCGAAAACTATCTGCCGCTAACCGAAAACTATCTGCCGCTAACCAACAACTATCTGCCGCTAACCAACAACTATCTGCCGCTAACCAAAAACTATCTGCCGTTAACCAAAAACTATCTGTCGCTAACCGAAAAAACTATCTGCCGCTAACCGAAAAAACTATCTGCCGCTAACCAACAACTATCTGCCGCTAACCGAAAAAACTATCTGCCGCTAACCAACAACTATCTGCCGCTAACCAAAACCTATCTGCCGCTAACCAAAAACTATCTGCCGCTAACCAAAAACTATCTGCCGTTAACCAAAACCTATCTGCCGCTAACCAAAACCTATCTGCCGCTAACCAAAACCTATCTGCCGCTAACCAACAACTATCTGCCGCTAACCAAAACCTATCTGCCGCTAACCAACAACTATCTGCCGCTAACCAAAACCTATCTGCCGCTAACCAAAACCTATCTGCCGCTAACCAACAACTATCTGCCGCTAACCAAAACCTATCTGATTGTTAGAGATGTGGATATGATCCTGACGACACATTGACCGTTATTTTCTCTCATCTGAAAAAGTAAAGACTGTTTGTATCGTGTTACACTGTATTAACTGAAGGTGTCTTGTCTCATATTACTAACTTTCTCAGTCTGTTATTGTTTTTCAGAGTAAAACAACACACATTTGTGACATGAACACCAACAACCAACCAACCAAAAATGGAGAGCAATTAAAAAATAAAAGAGCGCATAAACAAAAAGAAAGACATGATGAAAGATTAAAATAAGATTATATATAAAGATATTGCTCAGCTGTATCACAGGTTCATCTTCATTGTGCTGAAATATTAAAACAATAACAATGTGTGGAGTTATTATTTTATTACCTAAAGACAGACTGAGCGCTGGAGCCACCAGGACTTTCTTCCTCGTTGGTCGTGACCCTGACGAGGCCAGACTGCTGGGAGGAGCTACAGACAGGAAGTGAGGTCACAGAGCGTCAAACACTTTTCAGGTACGTTCAGTCTGAACCTAAACAGGAAGCTGACCAACATGACTCTAAAATATTTTGTATTGATATTTGTTTTTGACAGAACTTCTGTGATTCTAATATTTTGGTGATGTGGTTTAATATTTCTGCCACCGACAAATAATTTCCCAAAAACAATAACAGGTAAACAACATCATCGGATAAAAGACGAATGAATGAATTTTAATTAATACTAAAACAGTTAGTCAGTGTTGTTTTAATTAATTGTATAATTTACATTATAGTTAATTTTATTAACATTTTTCAGGTTTTTTTGTAGATTTTATATTCTAGTTTCGTGATGTAATTCTATTTTTTGCAGTTTTGTTTAATTAAATCTTTATTATTTTAATAATAATTTTTATTGTTTTATTTTTTATCAGTCATATACTGAATATTTTATTCTTATTTATTTTAATATGTTATGTTTTATCATTTAAAAAAAATGCTATTTGGATTTTTACATTTTAATGAATTACTTTTATATCGTATTCTTCTTCTTCATATGTTTTATTACATTATTATTATTATTATTACTGTTATTATTATTATTATTTACCAGCCTCAGTTCCGCCCCCTGGATTCTGGCGCTCTGTACAACTTTCACAAAAGTACCTGAGTAGAAACTGTAACTGTGTGTATCTGCAGACTCTTACCGTTTATTATCCCAGTACACGTCTACATTTCAGCAGGGTATACCACTGAAGCTTTAAAAACTAGTCTCCAGGTGGGTTTAAAGGGTTAATTACAGACAAACTGTGAAGTCGGTACCTGGTCTGTCTCTGGTCGGCGTTGATGATTTCTGCTCGGAGACAAACTCGTCCTCAACAGCTCCTGACGACAGGAAGACAGGAAGTCAGAGAGTAAACAGAGAAGAAGAAGAAGAGGAGGTGGGGGAGATACATGTTTATCCTGCAGATTGAACAGATTCTTCATACTGAACGCAGCAGAACAATGAAGCCACAAAGCAAAAGGAAAGACCTTTCCACTGTGTTTCACTCTGGCCAGCGGGGGGCGCTGCAGAGATGAAGCTGGACTCGCCCTCCTCGTCTCCAGCAGAGGTCTCCTCCTCTTCCTCCTCCTCACCTTATGGACACAAAGAGACGGGAGTGAGCAGAGAGGACAGATTCTCGCCTCAGACTGAGACGCATTTCGCTTCTTTATACCTGCTGAGTCAGCGCCTGTTGCTGCCGTGGCAACGCAGTTTCCTTTGACCAGTCCACCTGTCTCTCCTCCTCCTCCTCCTCCTCCTCCTCTGCGGAGGAAGGTCAGAAATGACTTTTAATTCATTCACGATTTGAGTTCGAGGCAGGTTTTGTGATAAAAGTACAAAACCTCTAATCAAACCATCCAGACGTCAACAGTTTGATCGACGATCACAACATAATTAGTAAGTTTAAGCAGATACTCTAAAATAAAGGACTTCCTGTGTGTAGAAAACAGTTAGGACCTGCTTGATGGTCGGGTGGGGCAACGGGAGGCGTGGTGGAAGTTAAAGCAGCTGCAGTATCAGTTGTGGTGACGTCTTCCAGAGGTGACCTGCACACAAAAACACATTTTCACGGGCTACAAACTGGACTGAAGGATTTGAACAGAAGTCCAGTACTTCCCCCAGGACCCAGGACCCAGGACCCCCTAACTACGGAACAACTTTCAGATTTCTGTGGGTCAGAAGCTCGAAATACACGTTCACATTCAGTTTATTCTGATTATCGTCACAAACGTGTTCGACGTCGTCGCGATGACAGGAGGTCAGCTAACAGCGGCTGTAGGAACGAACCGGTCTGACCTTCGGGTTCCCAGCGGAGAATATTGTGCGACACGCAACAGAAGAAGCTGCAAATAAAAAGGTAAAAAGTGGAAGAAAGTGGATGAACTCTGACCTGGGTGCGTCTTCCTCCTGCTCTTCCTCTCTGGACTCCATCTTGTTTCTGTTGACAAAATACCTGATTAGAATTTGAGTATTTCCATTTTTTCTACTTTCTACTTCTATACAGTGGTGTGCAAAAGTGTTTGCCCGCTTCCTGATTTCTTACTTTTTTTTGCATGTTAGTCACACTTAAATGTTTCAGATCATCAAACAAATTTAAATATTAGTCAAAGATAACACAAGTAAACACAAAATGCAGTTTTCAAATGAAGGTTGTTATTATTAAGGGAAAACAAAATCCAAACCTACATGGCCCTGTGTGAAATAGTGATTCCCCCCTAAACCTAATAACTGGTTGCTCCACCCTTAGCAGCAACAACTGACATCAAGCGTTTGCGATAACTTGCAGTGAGTCTTTTACAGCGATTAGGATTCAGGTCAAAAGAAGAACATTAAAATGAAGACTTTGGAGCGGCCTAGTCAAAGTCCTGACCTGAATCCTATTGAGATGCTGTGGCACGACCTTAAAAAGGCAGTTCATGCTCGAAAACCCTCCAGTGTGGCTGAATTACAACAATTCTGCAAAGATGAGTGGGCCGAAATTCCTCCACAGCGCTGTAAAAGACTCACTGCAAGTTATCGCAAACGCTTGATTGCAGTTGTTGCTGCTAAGGGTGGAGCAACCAGTTATTAGGTTTAGAGGGCAATCACTTTTTCACACAGGGCCATGTAGGTTTGGATTTTGTTTCCCCTTAATAATAATAATAACAACCTTCATTTAAAAACTGCATTTTGTGTTTACTTGTGTTATCTTTGACTAATATTTAAATTTGTTTGATGATCTGAAACAGTTAAGTGACTAACATGCAAAAAAATAAGAAATCAGGAAGGGGGCAAACACTTTATCACACCACTGTACATATATCTATATATAGATAAATATATATATATATAGAGAGAGAGATGTATCTACATATACTGCAGTAGCTGGTTACTTTGCAAAATATGATTGTATTATAAAATATGATGCAGTATATAACGTTAAACACCTTGACAGCATTAAAATGCTGTTAACAAGTTCAGGCATCAATAATCATTTATCAATCATATATATTGATACCTATAACATTGTTCATGAGTACTTTTACTTCTGATACTTTATCCACATGATAATACTTCTGCTCTCTCCACTTCTGACTGACCTTCTCTGTTGTCACAGTTGTTTGACTTGAACGCAGTACATGATTTCTGGTTTTGGTACCATTTGTTACCTGAAGCCAAAATATTTTCTTTCACAGTTCAATCTAGTTAATCATTTAAAACTTATATAACATGTGACATGCAGTCTGCTGTGTTTCTGTTCACGTGCAACAAGCTTTTTATGAAAGCTTGAATACTTTGCTTCCATGCCGGAGGAACTCGCGAGGCTGTCCACATACTTTTGGCTACCTGGTGTTTGAACTTGACTTTGTCAGGCTCATACCTAACTGCTGAAGCAATCGTTCTTTAAACAGCTCTTATCTTCAACAGCGAAGGAGAGAGAAAGGTTGAAGACGAACTACAAAACAAGAAAGGAAATAAAGCTTGAAAAGTAGAGCGAGGACTCACAGCGGCTCTGTTCTCTCGGGGAGTCGACGCTCAGCAGCAGCAGCAGCAGCCAGGTGAGACGGTTGAGACAGGTGAGACAGGTTCAGGACAAACAGCCGAGATCACTGAGAAAACCTGCTTCACACCTGGAGACTCACCTGATGACATCACAGGGACTTTATGAGTTTATGAGCGGACTCTAACGCCTCACCTGTCTCTCTCTCTCTCTCTCTGGGTGCTCCAGAGGCGTGGTGCGTTGCTGCGGCGAGGGCCCGGCCCTGTTACCACGACGACGTGACTGTACAAGCAGGGGTGGAAACTGCAGTGCATGCCCGTACCTGCCGAGTACACACAGGTGTGAGCGTGTGCAGACTGCTGTGTTTCATGTGACCAGCTGAGTCAAGTTCATTCAGTTTTGACTCAGTAGGTGTGTCACTTCAGAGCAGCAGGTCAGCACGGCTATGAGCTAACTGCTAACATCAGCATGCTAACACGCTAACAGTGACAATACTGACATGCTGCATGTTTAGCAGCTATAATGTTCACCATGTTAGTTTAGCGTGTTCGCATGCTAACATGCTAACAGTGACAATACTGACATGCTGCATGTTTAGCAGGTATAATGTTTACCATGTTAGTTTAGCGTGTTAGCATGCTAACATTAGCTAATTAGCAGTAAACAGAGAGTCCAGCTGAGGCTGATGGGAACGTCATCAGCTCTGCAGGTATCTGTGGCAGCGGCGGATGGCGCCCACCACTGAGTCTGGTTCTGCTCGAGGTTTCTGCCTCTTAAAGGAAGTTCTTCCTTGCCGCTGTGGCCAAGTGCTTGCTCGTGGTGGGATTTGTTGGGTCTCTGTAATTAATATTATAAAGAGTTCGGTCTAGACCTGCTCTGTAGGAACAGTGCAATGAGATAACTTATGAATTGGTGCTATATAAATAAAATTGAATTGAATAAAATAAATTGAATTTGGTCAGAAACCAAAGTGTTGGACGCGTTAACATGTCGGCCTGATGGTGGCGCTAGATGGAAAGTCAGAGGATCAGCAGAGTTATTACAGTTCATCCTGAGGGGAGCATGAACGATGAAGCAGTCTGAACGTTAGCTGCACGGCTCTGCGGATGCTAACGAGGCTAAAATCAGCTAACGCAAGAAAACATTCGTAAGTGAAGAATTAAAGGGGAAGATGCGAAAACACGTTTCCACCGAGAATCTGCGGTCACACGCAGCAGGTGAGAGGTGATCAGGTGAGATGTGGTGACATCACAGTGAGCTGGAAGACAAGAAGCCAGCGTCGCTTTCTGTATAAACTGTATAAAACAACGCCGTGGACGCTGCCGTTAACACGTCAACGTTTAGTTTATTTGCACAATAATGAAAATATAAACACATACAATAAATAGAAAAGACAGTAATTACAGAGTCCCGCCCTGTTTAATCGCAGAATGGCACAATTACTCATCAAAAGCAAAACCCAACAAACAACACGTAGCATTAGCCATGCTAGCTCCCGCAGTCTAACTTTACAGCCCTCCCTGCTCTGCTTCCTGTACTTCCTGCTTCTGGCTGCACCAGGTGAGTAAATATCAGCAGGTAAAGTTTTTAAGGGGCGGCGTGACGTGACGGGGCGAGCGGACCGGCGGAGCAGCGTGGGCGCGGCCTGCTGCACTCCTTCTTCTGTCTCTAAAGGGCAGATTAAAGCTCGGACTCTCCTGGCCGGCCAATCACAGCTCCTCCTGCTGCCCAGTGTGGGTGTGCATGTGAGCGTTGAGCGCCGCCCTCCACCTGAAGCTCACCTGGCACTGGGAGCACTGGTACGGTTTCTCTCCGGTGTGGATCCTCATGTGCTCCATCATCTTGTCCTTCCTGCTGAAGCGTTTGCCGCAGTCGGGGCAGCGGTGCGGCCGCTCGCCGCCGTGCGTCTGCATGTGTCTCTGCAGGTGATTGGCCGACACCAGGCGCAGGCCGCAGAGCGCGCAGGCGTGGCGTTTGCTGTCTCCCGTGTGCGTCCTCAGGTGCCGCCGGAGGCGTCCTCGCTCGCTGTAGCTGCGGCCGCAGTCCCTGCAGCTGAACGGACGCTCCCCGCTGTGGACGCGCATGTGGCTGCTCAGGTGCTCCTTCCTCTTGTAGCACTTCCCGCACTCCACGCACTGGTGACGCCGCTCACCTGTGTGGGTCAGCAGGTGGCGCTGCAGGTGGTTCTTAGCGAAGAAGCTCAGGCTGCAGAGCTGACAGCTAAAGGGCCTCTCGCCCGTGTGAGTCCTCATGTGCTCCACCAGCGCCTGCCGCTGCAGGAAACACTTCCCGCACTCGTGGCAGCAGAACGGCCGCTCGCCGCCGTGAGTCTTCAGGTGAGCCGACAGGAGGGATTTACTCTTAAAGCGCTTGTCACAGTCGGAGCACTCGAAGGGTTTCTCACCTGTGTGCGTCCTCTGGTGGACCGTCAGACGACACGGCCGGTCGAAGCTTTTCAAACACTCGTCACACCGATACTCCTTCTTCCCTTTAACATCCGCCGGAGCTCTCAGCTCGCCGGCTGGTCTTCTTCCTCTGCCGCTCTGTGACGACGACGGTCTTCTCGTCGCCGCGCTGTCGTTCTGACGAGGGCTGAAGTCTGGATCCTGCCGGGAGTCTTCATCTCCATCCTCCTCCTCCTTTTCTTCTGCCTCAGTGAGCTGCGGCTCAGAGGCGCCACCCTCAGGGCATTCTGGGTAATCAGCCCTCTGCACCTCTGAATGGAAACAACACAAAAACATTTTAATATGTTTGAAAATTAATTCTGAACTAAGACACTTCAACATGTCGAGTTAGCAACACGGCGAACTCTTTAGCCGTCTTCTGATCTGTGTGATCAATAAACCCTCAGGATCAACACACACTCTCTGATCTGTGTGATCGATAAACCCTCAGGATCAACACACACTCTCTGATCTGTGTGATCAATAAACTCTCAGGATCAACACACACTCTCTGATCTGTGTGATCGATAAACCCTCAGGATCAACACACACTCTCTGATCTGTGTGATCAATAAACTCTCAGGATCAACACACACTCTCTGATCTGTGTGATCAATAAACTCTCAGGATCAACACACACTCTCTGATCTGTGTGATCAATAAACTCTCAGGATCAACACACACTCTCTGATCTGTGTGATCGATAAACCCTCAGGATCAACACACACTCTCTGATCTGTGTGATCAATAAACCCTCAGGATCAACACACACACTCAGAGGGCTGGTCCTCACAACAGGTGACAAATAAACTGAGATCATTGCATTATCATTTGGTATCGAATGAAGAGCTATTGATTCAGCTGTTATTGATTAATTCATCAATAACAGACAAAAATGTTTTGACGCCTTAATTTGATAAATATAAACATATTTTTTTTCATTGAACCACAGAAGCCAAACGTGTTTGTCTGAACAAACAAGTTAAATCTGATCAATCGTACATCTGATCACACACACACACACACACACACACACACACACACACTCTTTATAACTGTTGTCGTGTTTATTGTGTATTTTTCTGGCGCTTTTTGTTTTGAAAGATTGTAATTCCTCTTCCTGTTGTTCCAGCTGTGACGTCTGACTGCTGTAAGATCAATACCGTCGATCGATCGGGTCTTTGATCGGGAAGACTTTGTCTGACAGTATTTGACTTCGTCCTTTATGACACGGAAGGTAAACACAGTGATGTCTGGGGGTCTCTCACCTGAGCGCCTGTCCTCTGGACTCTCAGGTGACGGTTTGTGTTCGCCATCTTGTTTGCGTCTCATGTTTTCCCGCCTCCGCAGTTCCCCCGCAGCCTCACAGATCTCCGGTCAGACGAGGCAGAGACACCGGGAGGACCGCGGTCTGACGCTCTGCTAACATGCTAACATGCTAACAAGCCAGCCGCGGTAAAACACGCAACTTCCTGTTTACACCTTCAAAATAAAACACTCAGTGACGAACGTGTTGGAACATTTTTGTGTGAAACTGACTTTTTTTTTGTTGGAATGAAACCAAGTGAGTAAGATGATATAAGTATAATTTTTAAGTACTTGAACTTGAGTGTTTTCATTTTATGATACTTTCCACTTCTACAGCACTACATTTATCTGACAGCGTTAGTTACTTTACAGATTAACTTGCATTTGTTTCCTGCAAAAATCTCCCATCTTATCAAATAATTTTAGTAATTGAGTCCTTACTCCTTAATTTCTCAAATCGTGCAGAGATCCATCAGTGCAGTACTGTTTTCAAGCCATGAATCGCCGTATACTTGCTTCAGTTTCAGTTTTTACACAGGTTCATTTAAAACAGGTTGAATTACTTTTAGTGCACTAACACTAACTTTTTGTTTTAAGAAAATAATCTTTAGGAGCAGATTCAAGCCAGAAATGTCTTCATAGGACTGGAGCTTTTGCTCCGTTAGAGATTAAACTAGCTAACTGAATATAAATCTAGCTAACTGTGTATAAAACTAGCTAACTGAGTATAAAACTAGCTAACTGTATATAAATCTAGCTAACTGAGTATAAAACTAGCTAACTGTGTATAAAACAAGCTAACTGAATATAAAACTAGCTAACTGAATATAAAACTAGCTAACTGAATATAAATCTAGCTAACTGAGTATAAAACTAGCTAACTGAATATAAAACTAGCTAACTGAGTATAAAACTAGCTAACTGAGTATAAAACTAGCTAACTGTGTATAAAACTAGCTAACTTAATATAAAACTAGCTAACTGTGTATAAAACAAGCTAACTGAATATAAAACTAGCTAACTGAGTATAAAACTAGCTAACTGAGTATAAAACTAGCTAACTGTGTATAAAACTAGCTAACTTAATATAAAACTAGCTAACTGTGTATAAAACTAGCTAACTGTGTATAAAACTAGCTAACTGAGTATAAAACTAGCTAACTGAGTATAAAACTAGCTAACTTAATATAAAACTAGCTAACTGTGTATAAAACTAGCTAACTGTGTATAAAACTAGCTAACTGAGTATAAAACTAGCTAACTGTGTATAAAACTAGCTCCACGACAGTAAAATGCTGCTAACGTTGATGCATCAGTGTTAACGATGTAATAATTTATGTGCGCATGCGCCAGCCCGCATGCTGCCTGTTGCTGTAGCTCCGTCTCGTCGTCTTACTTTTTCCAACTTTTAACTTTACTTTTTTCTTCCAAACTTTTGTAACTTGTGTGTAAGTGTAATTTAAACTACGCTCTTTGCGAAAATGAGGGTAGAAAGTGTTTTTGTACTTTTTTTCGCCGTGGAATTTCTTCTTCTGCTACTCGGTCGGGGCACCGCTGCAGATCAGCTGTTTGGCCGCATTGTTTACACCAGGGAACAGCTGATCGCGCTGAAGCCGGGCAGCATGGCGCCCAGGACAACCGATGTCCCCGCTGAGATCTGGAGGAGGACACACCGAGGATGCAGAGGTGGAACGAAGCGGCGAGGGAAGAGAGAGGGGTCCAGACAAAAGAGACTTAAGAACAAGAGATTTAAGCCGTGTCTGCCTTCTCTCGTCATGGGCAACGTGAGATCGCTGGCGAATAAAATGGACGAGCTAACGGCGTTAGCCCGGAGTCAGACGGAGTTCCGTGAGTGTAGCTTGATGTGCTTCTTAGAGACATGGCTACACCAGGATATCCCGGATCATAACGTTTCCATCGACGGCTTTCAGACTGTTCGGGCTGACAGGGATCACACCGGGAGCGGTAAGCGGAAAGGCGGCGGGCTTGCTGTTCTAGTTAACAACAGATGGTGTAACCCTGGTCACGTCACTATCAAGCAGAGTATCTGTACCCCGGACATTGAACTGTTAGCTGTGGGACTCCGGCCATATTATCTGCCACGTGAATTTTCACATGCCATTGTTGTGGCTGTTTACATCCCCCCCTCTGCTAACCCGGCATCGGCATGTAATGCCATTCACACCGCCATAGCACATCTACAGACTCAACACCCGAGTGCACTCATATTAATCTCGGGTGACTTCAACCATGTCAGTGTTTCAACAACACTGACTAATTTCACCCAGTATGTGAGCTGTCCTACTAGAGAGGAGAGAACACTGGACCTGCTGTATGCCAACGTTAAGGACGCATACAGCTCTTCCCCCCTCCCCCCCCTGGGTAGGTCAGACAACAACCTGGTTCACCTTAAACCCTGCTATGTGCCTCTGGTTAAAAGGCAGCCTGTGACCACAAGGACAGTGAGGAGATGGTCAGGGGAGGCCTATGAGACACTGCAGGAATGTTTTGAGGTGACTAACTGGGATGCACTCTGTGAGCCTCATGGAGAGGACATTGACGGGCTCACTGAGTGCATCACTGGCTACATTAACTTCTGTGTGGACTGCAATGTCCCAACCAAGACGGTCCATTGTTACCCAAATAACAAACCGTGGGTAACAAAAGACATCAAGGACATCCTGAATGCCAAGAGGAGGGCCTTTACTGATGGTAATAGGGAGGAGGTGAGGGCAATCCAGGCCGACCTGAAGGTGAAAATCAGGGAGGCCAAAGAGAAGTACAGGAGGAAGCTGGAGCGGAAACTCCAGCAGAACAACATGAGGGAGGTCTGGAGCGGCATGAAGAGCATCACTGGCTTCAGACCGACTGGCAGCAGAGGAGTTGAAGGCAGCTTGGACAGGGCCAACAAACTGAATCTGTTCTTTAACAGATTCGACACACCGGCTCCTGCTCATCCCCCCTCTAACTCAGCTGCTGTCGGCCCTCAATCTCCTCTGAGTACTCTGCTCCCCCCTCCCCATCAGGCTAACGGCCCTCTCCAGACCGACGACTCCCCCCCTCCCCCACCTGTAACCTCTGCTGTGTGCCTGACTGCTGACCAGGTGAGAGGACAGCTGATGAGGCTCCACTCAAACAAGGCTGCAGGCCCCGATGGCGTTAGCCCCGGGGTGCTAAAAGCCTGTGCCCCCCAGCTTTGTGGAGTCCTTCAACACGTCTTTAACCTGAGCCTGAGTCTTCAAAGGGTCCCCGTTCTGTGGAAGACATCTTGCCTCGTTCCTGTGCCGAAGACGCCACGTCCCAGTGGCTCCAAGGACTACAGACCGGTGGCACTGACCTCCCACATAATGAAGACCCTGGAGAGACTAGTGCTGGAACAGCTGCGGCCCATGGTCAGACCCCTCCTGGATCCCCTTCAGTTCGCCTACCAGCCCGACTGGGAGTTGAGGACGCCATCATCTACCTGCTTAACCGCATCCACACCCACCTGGACAGGCCGGCAAGCACGGTGAGGATCATGTTTTTGACTTCTCCAGTGCTTTTAACACCATCCGGCCAGCCCTGCTGGGAGAGAAGCTGGCAGCGATGCAGGTGGACGCCCCCTTGTGTCCTGGATTGTGGACTACCTGACTGGCAGACCACAGCATGTGCGGCTGCAGCACTGTGTGTCAGACAGCGTGGTCAGCAACACTGGGGCCCCTCAGGGGACTGTCCTCTCTCCCTTCCTCTTCACCATCTACACCACGGACTTCAGCCACCACACAGAGTCCTGCCACCTTCAGAAGTTTTCTGATGACTCTGCTGTGGTGGGATGTGTCAGCGGTGGTGATGAGACGGAGTACAGGGCTGTGGTGGGGAACTTTGTCTCATGGTGTGAGCAGAACCATCTGCAGCTCAATGCAACAAAGTCAAAGGAGCTGATTGTGGATCTACGGAGGGCCAAGGCACCAGTGACCCCGGTTTCCATCCAGGGGGTAAGTGTGGACATTGTGGAGGACTACAAGTACCTGGGAGTACACTTGGATAATAAACTGGACTGGACCAGGAACACTCAGGCTGTTTACAGGAAGGGCCAGAGCCGCCTCTATTTTCTGAGGAGGCTGAGGTCCTTCAACATCTGCCGGACAATGCTGAAGATGTTCTATGAGTCTGTGGTGGCCGGTGCTATCCTGTATGCTGTTGCATGCTGGGGCAGCAGGTTAAAGGTAGCGGACGCAAACAGACTGAACAAACTGATCCGTAAGGCCGGTGACATTGTGGGGGTGGAGCTGGACTCTCTGGCGGTGGTGTCAGAGAGGAGGATGCTGGCCAAACTACACGCCATCTTGGACAGCGTCTCCCACCCGCTCCATGACGTGCTGGCTAAACAAAGGAGCACCTTCAGTGGAAGACTCATCCCACCAAAGAGCACCACAGAGCGCCACAGGAAGTCATTCCTGCCTGTGGCCATCAAACTATTTAACTCCTCCTCTAAGGATTAGTCTGTTTGACCCTAGGTCACTAAACTGGACATTGAGCATTACATCTTAATAATAATTGTGCAATATTCTGTTTACTACTCAAGTGCAATATTAGTTTTCCTTGTTAGTTTTTCTTATTACTGTTACGGATATACCTCAATTACTCTCGACAGTACATGCACCTCCGCTTTTACTATTATTTATTACATAATTAGTGACATTGTATTTATACTGTACTTCACCATCTACCAGTAAACCCACTTGGTACTCGACACTTAGTTTATCTTATACTTATACCAACATGTTACTTAATTTATTTCTGACCTGTTTATAGTTTAAATTATCGTTTTCTCCTGTGTGCACTGACGTAAAGAAGAGCTACTGGAACAAAGAGTTTCCCTACGGGGATCAATAAAGTATTTCTGATTCTGATTCTGATTCTGATAATGTCATCTACAAACTGTATAACACTACTGTGTGACTTCTACCTTTAAAGTACATTTAGCTGATCGTACTTCTTTACTTTTACTTTAAATGCAGGACTTTTACTTACATTGAAGTACTTTTACACAATATTGTACTATTACTTTTACTTAAGTAAAGGATTGGAGTACTTCTTCCACGACTGGTTATTTATAAAAACTGACTCTGACTGGAAATAATGTCATTTGTACAAATATGTTTGATTACACAGGTTTTTCATTAAGGCACCAAATTATCAGCAGATTTAGTGACATTAGTATTAGTTAAAGGCATAAGGAAACTGTCTGCTAACATTATAAACAACAACTAAATGATGATTTATGGGCTTAATGAACCTCTGAAAAGGACTCGCTGCTCAAACGCAGCTCAACGTAAGTTCATATTTCATATTTAAACCCCCACAGACGCTCAAGACTCAAAGTTCAAATGTAACTTTAGTCTGGGAAAATAATCTTTGGTTGACATTTTATTTCTGTATTGTTTTTATCATTTAGAAGTTGAAAACAAACAAAAACAAAGTTCCTAACTAGCTAAAAAGTCTGAGCGTCCTGTTAGCCTGAAGCTGTGATCGGGTTCATATTGAGTAAATAAGACGTAAGCAGGAGCCGGATCACCTGAAGCTTTAGCACTTGTAATGAAACCTTAAAATCCATTTTAAAGCTGTCAGGATCAGTGTAACACAACCGGACCTGAGAGTCCACCACAGACCTGAGTCCTGAAGACAAGCATGAACGAACATTTCAAAATCTGCAACATGAAAGTTACCAGTTTTTATTAACGTGACGAGAAAAGTTGGAAAAGTCAGTTTTACAATCAAGCTTTTCAATCAGTCGAGCGTTTTAAGCTCTGGCACCACATGACGGTCGCTGATAAAAGACCTGCTCGTGTACATCTGTACTCTGGTGTGTGATCAGGATCAGAACTAATAACTGATCAGCTGATGATTTATTTATTGTTTTTGGCATGAAAATGTCGAGATTCAAACACACAGTTGTGGCTCAGATGTCTGTCGGTTTTAATCTGACTAACTTTAATCTGACTAATTTTAATCTGACTAACTTTAATCTGACTAACTTTAATCTGACTTACTTTAATCTGGCTAACTTTAATCTGGCTAACTTTAATCTGATTTACTTTAATCTGATTTACTTTAATCTGACTAACTTTAATCTGTTTTACTTTAATCTGACTAACTTTAACTAACTTTAATCTGATTTACTTTAATCTGGCTAACTTTAATCTGATTTACTTTAATCTGATTTACTTTAATCTGGCTAACTTTAATCTGATTTACTTTAATCTGATTTACTTTAATCTGATTTACTTTAATCTGACTAACTTTAATCTGTTTTACTTTAATCTGACTAACTTTAATCTGGCTAACTTTAATCTGTTTTACTTTAATCTGGCTAACTTTAATCTGGCTAATTTTAATCTGTTTTACTTTAATCTGTTTTACTTTAATCTGGCTAACTTTAGTCTGGTTAACTTTAATCTGACTAACTTTAATCTGTCTTACTTTAATCTGACTAACTTTAATCTGTTTTACTTTAATCTGACTAACTTTAATCTGGCTAACTTTAATCTGATTTACTTTAATCTGGCTAACTTTAATCTGATTTACTTTAATCTGACTAACTTTAATCTGTCTTACTTTAATCTGACTAACTTTAATCTGGCTAATTTTAATCTGTTTTACTTTTAACTTTAATCTGCTAATTTTAACTTTAATCTGGCTAATTTTAATGGCTAATTTTAACTGTTTTACTTTAATCTGTTTTACTTTAATCTGGCTAACTTTAATCTGACTAACTTTAATCTGGCTAACTTTAATCTGTTTTACTTTAATCTGTTTTACTTTAATCTGGCTAACTTTAATCTGGGTAATTTTAATCTGACTAACTTTAATCTGGTTAACTTTAATCTGTTTTACTTTAATCTGGCTAACTTTAATCTGGCTAACTTTAATCTGTTTTACTTTAATCTGGCTGACTTTAATCTGGCTAACTTTAATCTGATTTACTTTAATCTGGCTAACTTTAATCTGTTTTACTTTAATCTGACTAACTTTAATCTGGTTAACTTTAATCTGATTTACTTTAATCTGGCTAACTTTAATCTGGCTAACTTTAATCTGATTTACTTTAATCTGGCTAACTTTAATCTGATTTACTTTAATCTGGCTAACTTTAATCTGGCTAACTTTAATCTGTTTTACTTTAATCTGTTTTACTTTAATCTGGCTAACTTTAATCTGGTTAACTTTAATCTGTTTTACTTTAATCTGTTTTACTTTAATCTGTTTTACTTTAATCAGATTTAACTTTTAACTTTAATCTGACTAACTTTAATCTGGTTAACTTTAATCTGTTTTACTTTAATCTGTTTTACTTTAATCAGATTTACTTTAATCTGGCTAACTTTAATCTGACTAACTTTAATCTGACTAACTTTAATCTGGTTAACTTTAATCTGGCTAACTTTAATCTGACTAACTTTAATCTGACTAACTTTAATCTGGCTAACTCTTAATCTGGTTTAACTTTAATCTGACTAACTTTAATCTGACTAACTTTAATCTGGCTAACTTTAATCTGGCTAACTTTAATCTGGCTAACTTTAATCTGACTAACTTTAATCTGGCTAACTTTAATCTGACTTTTAATAAAACAAAGAATCAAAACTAAAAATCTGTAAAAAAAAATAATTTTTTAAAAATCCCAAGAACATTAATATCCGCCTTCAGACAGCAGAGAAAACAGATTTCTGACGAGTCGACAAAGTAATCTTAACTCGAGGTCCACTAACTAGTTCAGGATCTTTGGACCCGCAGCGTCACAGCGACGTGCGACGCTCGCGCTGATCGGCAGCATTTAGTTACTGAGCGCCGAGAACGACACTTCTGGTTTGATGTCCTGAACCTTAAATACTCATCACCAACCTTCCTGTCCTGTGTTCACGTCTCAGTCTGGACTTTAAAAGGGTTTCTGTTCTTTTTAATGTAATGTTTTAAAGCATTATGTAAAAAAGCAGCTGCCTTTGAGGAATATGGACTCTGTCATGCAGAGAAACGGCGGAGATCGTTTCAATCAGTCTTATGAGAAACGATGAACTGAAAAAACTCTCAGGTGTTTGTGGCTCATTCCTCGCTCACCTGCAGGTGTTTTACTTAAGTTCAGATTCAACGTACTTTGAGTATTTCCATTTTATGCAACTTCATACTTCTACTCCATCTCAGAGGCAAATATTGCACTTTTTACTGCATCTGTCCGACGGCTTCAGTCACTTCACAGATCACAGTGTTTCATCCACTTCCTGTCCGGTGGAAACCTCGTATCTCCAGGTGTTTGTGACGAGCTGAAGGATGAAGAGTTTCCTTCACGTGCTGAGGAAACTCCTCCTCCTCCTGAAGCTGAATAAACTCTTTAACCCCCCCTCGGATCAGCTGGGAAACGCATCGTCACAGAGCTGAAAACAGGCTGTTTCTCTGATACGTGGTTCTCACAGGACGGCGACGCTGCAAACACGTGACGATCTTATAGACCATGATGCATTGCTGCAGGTTAAACTACCCAACAGGATATAAAGCAGTTAAAATGAGCTCAACCTGAAACATCTGCAGCAGTAAAATGCAACACACACATGAATCCAGAAACATCAGATATAATAAACACTGACAGGAAGCGTTTTACAGTCAGCTGATAATACTTATATACTTTTACTGCAGTGAGGTTTTGAATACTCGTAGTGGAGTACTTTCACAGCGTGGTGTCGTACTTTTACTGCGGTAAAGGATGTGAACACTTCTCGACTGAAGTTGGCTTTTCAGACCCTTTCAGTGTAAACTCAGGTGGCCTCCTGCGGATCATAATTTTATTACGTCTTTTGTTTTGTTTAAATGTCCGCGGAAGTAAAAAGTTAGTAGAATTAAATTAAAGAACCTGCGTTCCTTCTCACGAGGACGTGAGAAACGGTTGAAAGCTGTGGAAAAAGATGGAAAGTGGAATTTGAGTTAAGATTATTTTTTAGATTATTTTTCTCAAACTACCATTTCTAAGGTCAAGAATGAATATGGAGTCCGCCATATTCTTCCTCCTCCTCCTCCTCCTCCTCCTCTTCCTCTCTACTGGCCACTCCCCCCCTGCTCCTCCTCCACCCCTCCCATCCTGTTGAACTTCTCCAGTAAAGCTTCCTGGTTGAAGCCGCCGTCCAGCGGGCAGCCGTCCACCAAACTGTTCATCGGCACCGGAGGCGTCGTCCTGCCGCAGTAATCCTCCTCCACGTTCCCATAATCCTCTGCTCCCAGCTGCAGCCGCCGCTGGTGGTGACGAGAGATGGAATAAACATGAGGCGGGCGGTCGTCGGCGAGGTCGGCCGGCGACTCTGCGCTGAAAGGAAACGTGTCAGAGATCATCATGTCCGATTGGTCGAGTTGGTCCTCCAGCTCCTCCTCGCCGTCTGCCCCACAATGCACCTCTCTCTGCCACCAGTCAGACAGGAAGTGTGCGAGGACAGGAAGGAGTTTTCTGCGAGAGGCCAGAGCGTTGCCTTGGTGATAGGCCAGGATGTCCTTATATGGGCTGCTGACAGGAGAGAGGCTGGGGGCGGGGCTTGTGTTCAAGAGGGCGTGGCTAATCTGGAGAGATATGATGCAAACGCAAACATATTAATTATCACAGTGATGAGGACCGTGCAATATCTTATTTTAGCTCTAATCCCAATCCTAATCAGAATCTTGATTCTAATTCTAATCCCAGTCCTGATCCAAAACCAGTTCCAGATCTAATATTAGCCAAATCCAAATCTATTCTTATATCAACTGTGATCCCAATTTCAAACCTTTTAATTTTAAATCTAATCCTAGTCCTAATCCCAACCGCCGCCACACCCACACCTACCTCCTGCCTGTACTGCGAGCTGGAGCTGTAGACCGCCAGCTGCCTGACGGGCTCGTCTGATTGGTCGCTGAAGGAGATCGTCATGGCGACCACAGCGTCCAGCCGGTGCGAGTGGCAGAAGTCGCAGAGCTCCTGCCGCAGATTATTCCTGCGTAGAAACGACTGAAAGCAGGGACGACATGACGGGGGGGACACGTCACAACATGCAGCTACTAACTAACTCATCGTTATTATCATGTTCGAATTATGATTTGGGTAATTAGCATTACCGCTAATAGCCAATTTATGACTTAAATCTTATTAGTTATGACCAAAAAACACTCAAATTATTAATGAGCGTATTTTTACATCCAGACTCGCGTAGACGGTGCTGACAGCTACTCTCACGTCGCCCCCGGCAACCATCTTCATGTCCTTCAGGAGGATCTGCTCTGTGGAGAGACCTGACGCACACACTTTCACTGCAGCAGAGTGTTTTACCTGATTTGGTAACTGATTAGTCCAAAACACATCCTGATGAAAAAGTGAAAACCTGAATTTTTCATTTCCTATGATGGATAGCAGTTTCCAGGTAAGTGATTTGGCTAGTAAGCTCTTTCAGGTATGAAAGTACCTTCACAGATTTCCCCGTGTGTTTACCTGACAGGTCAAACTTTGCTGTGTGCAGGGAGGTGTGAAGAGCGCCTCTGTGTGGCAGATCAGGGAACTGCATCTGCAGCAGTCGGACCATCTGACTGTCTTTGACTGTCCCTTTACCGACCTGAGGAGACAGATTTACACTGTCCACCACCATCACACCTGCAGGGCACACGGGAGACACAGTCACACCTGCAGGGAGGGCAGGAGACACATTCACACCTGCAGGGAGGACACACATGGGACACATTCACACCTGCAGGGAGGACACACAGGAGACACATTCACACCTGCAGGGAGGGCAGGAGACACATTCACACCTGCTGCAGGAGGACAGGAGACACATTCACACCTGCAGGGAGGACAAACAGGAGACACATTCACACCTGCAGGAGGGCACACAGAAGACACATTCACACCTGCAGGAGGACAGGAAGACACATTCACACCTGCAGGGAGGGCAGGAGACACATTCACACCTGCAGGGAGGACAAGAGACACATTCACACCTGCAGGGAGGACAGGAGACACATTCACACCTGCAGGGAGGACAAACAGGAGACACATTCACACCTGCAGGGAGGACACACAGGAGACACATTCATACCTGCAAGGAGGACAGGAGACACATTCACACCTGCAGGGAGGACAAACAGGAGACACATTCACACCTGCAAGGAGGACACACAGGAGACACATTCATACCTGCAAGGAGGACAAACAGGAGACGCATTCACACCTGTGGGGAGGACACACAGGAGACACATTCACACCTGCAGGGAGGACAGGAGACACATTCACACCTGCAGGGAGGGCACACAGGAGACACATTCACACCTGCAGGGAGGACACACAGGAGACACATTCACACCTGTGGGGAGGACACACAGGAGACACATTCACACCTGCAGGGAGGACAGGAGACACATTCACACCTGCAGGGAGGACAAACAGGAGACACATTCACACCTGCAGGGAGGACACACAGGAGACACATTCACACCTGCAGGGAGGACACACGGGAGACACATTCACACCTGCAGGGAGGGCAGGAGACACATTCACACCTGCAGGGAGGACACACAGGAGACACATTCACACCTGCAGGGAGGGCACACAGGAGACACATTCACACCTGCAGGGAGGACACACAGGAGACACATTCACACCTGCGGGGAGGACACACGGGAGACACATTCACACCTGCAGGGAGGACACACAGGAGACACATTCACACCTGCAGGGAGGACACACAGGAGACACATTCACACCTACGGGGAGGACACACAGGAGACACATTCACACCTGCAGGGAGGACACACAGGAGACACATTCACACCTGCAGGGAGGACAAACAGGAGACACATTCACACCTGCAGGGAGGACACACAGGAGACACATTCACACCTGCAGGGAGGGCAGGAGACACATTCACACCTGCAGGGAGGACACACAGGAGACACATTCACACCTGCAGGGAGGACACACAGGAGACACATTCACACCTGCAGGGAGGGCAGGAGACACATTCACACCTGCAGGGAGGACACACAGGAGACACATTCATACCTGCAGGGAGGACACACAGGAGACACATTCACACCTGCAGGGAGGGCAGGAGACACATTCACACCTGCAGGGAGGACACACAGGAGACACATTCATACCTGCAGGGATACACAGGAGACACATTCACACCTGCAGGGAGGGCAGGAGACACATTCACACCTGCAGGGAGGACACACAGGAGACACATTCACACCTGCAGGGAGGACACACAGGAGACACATTCACACCTGCAGGGAGGACACACAGGAGACACATTCATACCTGCAGGGAGGACACACAGGAGACACATTATGTGAACGTGTCTCACCATACAGCAGCAGAGCCAGTTGTCTGTCCAGGATCTCGGGTGCTCTGGACAGAATCCGCTCCGTTACCAAAGTAGTGCATGACGCCACCATCTCCATGGTGATGGGACAGGAGAAGGAGGAGGTCCTCTCTAGCTGGTGGTGGTCGATGACTTCTACTACCGCCCCCTCCAGGCCACTGTCGGCACTGAAGAACAGGAAATAACTCTTAAACAAGATTAGCTGGAACAGGATCAGGACATTCCATGTCAGATTTTATGTTTTGAGATTTCAGACCTCGGCAGGACATTGTGGTCCACCAGTGTCAGTGCCAGCCTCCTGTCGCCATGGAGACGGGCAAGGTCCACCTCGTCTCTGAACACCAGGGTCTCCGTCGCGACGCTGGCCTCCCTCAGCAGCAGGAGGACGTCGGCTCGCAGGTGGAAGTGCGACCGTGGAACGTTGAGAACCGAAAGAGCTAGAGAACCGCCTGGAGGACCGGACAACGTCTGAGAGAAAGAGACAGATGTTGGCGATTTCAGTCTGTCCATCCCGTCACGACTACTCGTACGTCATGAAATCTCTTCCTCTGTCTGTGAAAAGTCTTGTCTGTTCTTCAGGAATCAAACCATCAACCCTCCCATCTGTCTGACTGACTCACCCTGGACAGGAAGTAGGCCATCGCCAACGATGACACCACAGAGTCCAGGTCACATGACTCACTGCCTAGGACGACATGGACTCTCCTGTTGCCGTGGAATCTGGTCTGAGGGGGAGGACACCACAGTAAGTCACATGGAAACACTCAGTTAACATTACAACTGCAATACACTGCACTGAAGTACTTAATAACGCTTAATAATAATAAAAGTCTGATTGCAGAAACAGCTCAAATCCACTGAAGTAAAAAGACAACAAACGGCATTTTCAATAATCAATTCCTACTGAAACCGTATCGGTTGTAACATTTTTAATAAAAACTCATAAACAGCATCATCAAACCCACATCCAGCGTGGCCTGTAAGATAACATATTAATATCTCGTGACTGTGGTCCCTCTAGAGTCTCCCCAGTCCAATTACATATAGGTCAGGTGACCGCTAACTGCTACATGCTAACCTCATTTTATATAAAGTAGAATGTTTGTTTGTATGCAGTACGTGTGATAGACCCCACCTTTCACCCGGCGAAGCCCCCCTTACTGTCCCGTCTCATAAACACGCTTCCTCGTCGCTGTATTTGTTAGAAAATATAACGTCTTGTATCACCGTTATGCCGATGACACTCAGATGAGATGCTGCTTCTGCTTCGACTGTGAAATACCCAGCAGCCCCGAACAATTGATCGTTTTTATATCGAAAATTTCAAATAACAAGAGCCACGATTCTATAATTAACAACAAGCTATTGGAGATGTCTGAAGTCTGATTTAAAGAACGTTGCATTTTAAATCGCAATTGCAATGTTGGTCAGAAAAATCACAACTAGATATTTTCCACAGATCGTTCATACCCGTGCAAAGGAATCGTGTTGCCATCTTTTATTCTGGCATAAAACCTGATAACAAAGCCATAAAATATACAGTAGAATTGGCTTTTAAAGATATTTTATTTGTTTTTAAAGCAGTGCGTGGACTGGCACCAGTTTAAGGTGTAACATCTGTGATCTGCCCCCCGTCTTTCTGAATGTTATCATCATTATATGACTGGTCATATTCTGTCTTCGTCATTATTTTCCTGTCTGATTGAACGTTAAACTTTTCTTTAAAAGCACTGGTTAACGTTCGTTGTCTCGAGTGGAGTCGACCGACACAAACAGAAATCTTCCCCGCGGTAACTTTTAGTAACCTCAGGGATCGTCATCGGGCCCACAGACCTTTACGCCCAGCTGAAGAGGATCGTCATGGCAGCAGCACTTCTCCCGTTTACTTTAATGTCACGTATCAAATCCAAATATTTGTTTTTGGTTCTGCGGCGCCTGGACGCTCGGCTGCGGGTCTGCAGGTCACCGAGCATGTGCAGACTGAGGCAGCTGACACATTTAATCATCTGTGTGTGCAGCAACGTTCGAGCTAAAAGCCTGGACGTGCAGTTTGTGACACAATGAATGAAAAGATGTTTAGAAGTCCTTATATCTTAATGTCTTTTAATGAAACAAGCATTTTAAAACTCTCCTCACACATCTGACTGTCTGTTTGTTTGTCTGTCTGTAAATATTTGCTTCCTGTGTGTCCTCAGCTGACTGCAGGTTTCAGGTAAACAGTGAGACTCTGAACAGCTTCAGCTAAACTCAGTAAATCACACTGAAGTTAGAACTAATAACAAATAATCTTCGCTCTCAGACACCTGATCATGTTAGAGATCTAATCACAAACATCACATTTTATAAACTCTTCCTGTGTTTTGTATGTAAAAATCTTAATTTATAAAGTAGCTAGTAACTAAATCTGTCAGATAAATGTAGTGAAGATGTGGCCGAGTGGAAGTAGAAAGTGACATGAAAAGAAAAGTACAAGTACCTCACATTTGTACTTAAGTGCAGTACTTGAGTAAATGTACTCAGTTACTTTCCACCGCTGTCTTTGAGGTCATGGTTTCTAAACTGTAGACCGGGAGCCAGAGCCTTCAGGTATCGAAGCTCCTCTCCTGTGGAACCAGGTCCCAGTTTGGGTTCGGGAGGCAGACACCATCTCCACATTTAAGAGCAGGCTTAAGACTTTCCTCTGTGATGAAGCTTATAGTTAGGGCTGGCTCAGGTGAGTCCTGAACCATCCCTTAGTTCTGCTGCTGTAGGCCTAGACTGCCGGGCGACTTCCCATGATGCACCTCTTTCCTCTCTCCTCCTCTCCCTCTCCATCTGTGTGCATTTTTATCCCATTACTGCATGTTACTAACTCGACATCTTCTCTCTCCCGTAGTTCTGTGCTTTCTCGTCTCTCTCCTCTCTCCTTCTGTCGCTTTCAGCAGGTATTAAGTCTTCATCAAGTCTTTGTGCTTTAACCTGTTAGTCATTTTTAACGGTACTTTGCATAGTTAGTGGGACTACAGTGATGATATCGTGAGGTCTGAACAGGAAGAAGCATTCAGATCTTTTACTTCAGTAGAAATATCACTCTGTCACAAGTTCTGCTCGAGGTTTCTGCCTCTTAAAGGAAGTTTTTCCTTGCCGCTGTGGCCAAGTGCTTGCTCATGGTGGGATTTATTGGGTCTCTGTAAATAATATTATAAAGAGTTCGGTCTAGACCTGCTCTGTAGGAAAAGTGCAATGAGATAACTTCTGTTATGAACTGGCGCCATATAAATAAAATTTCTTTGGGCTCCTTTAAACACCTGCTCGAAACTCACCTGTTTCACTTGCTTTACTTTAGTTTTCTGTATGTTTAGTTTCGTCTAACAGTGAAGAAACCAAAGCACACAGCCCTGATGCAAAAACAGAGAACGAATAAGAACCAGGAGGCTTTTACTGTGAAGACATCGACACACTTCCTGTCTCTCTCTCATCTATATGTACGGGAAGATCGATAAAATTAGATTTTGGTCGATAACTTTTAAGCTGATCTGTTGTTTTTGTGTGTGCGTCCGCTGAGATAGTTTCCCTTCTGATGTGGACCGATACGGTTCATTTATCTTTATCAAGAGGAGCCATGGCAACAAGTAGGAAGTGATGTCATCGCACACACTGATTGTCCACGTCAGGTTTATTATTAGCAGCTGACTCCTCTGGACTCTGCTGAACACAGATGCTTAGATTTGATCTAAAAACTTTTACATCCAAACTTCATGTAGCAGAACAAAGAACGGACGACTGGCACTAAACTGCTTCTTACTGGGAAAATGTGTCTCAGTTCTTGACTCTTAAACCTCCTGATCTACAGCCAGGGAGCCGGGGATAAAAAGCGAAACTGTAATTTAGAGATTTGCGGAGGAAGTCGACGTTTTATTGGCTGAAATCACAGGAGAAATGTGAAGAAAAGCAAATGTGAATGCTGGAAAACACGAGGAGAAGAAAGCAATAAGCAAGAAAACAATGACGCAGATCTTGATATATGACGGTAATGGCAGTAGTGTCTGTCTCCTCTCTAACTAATAAAGTTTTATTATTCTTTCTTTATAGAGACAGAACACAGATGAGAGCTTCACCTGCGGAAATAAAATTAAGTAGTCTAGGAAGTATTCAGATCCTTTACTTAAGTATAAGTACTACTAAAATACTTCACTGTAAAGTCCTGCATTGAAAATGTCACTTCAGTAAAAGTATAATCAGGAAAGTTTCATCATCACTAAAGTAAAACAGGCTGCAGCTCACAGACCAGTTCTCACGTACAGTTTAGTTGTTGCTAAATGTTTACAGCCACTAACTGCCAGGTGGAGCTGTTGTTAGCTAGCGTTAGCATGCTAACACCTGAGCCGTTCAGAGCGAAAGAGGCGATCTGGAGCTCGGCCGACGTCTCTGACCTGAAACCTGATAAACGCTGTTTAATAACGACGTCGGTCTGGAAGATTTTTAAATTACATTTCACTGAAATAACACAACGCGAGCAGATAACGTCAGTTAGCTTAGCATAGTCACATGTTTCCCTCTCATTATAAACTGCGTGAATGCTGCTAACTCTGAAACACAGATTTCTGCGTGTCTGCAGACAGAAATAAAACTAAAACATTTACACAGATTCATCTTTCAGCCTCTGAAGCTGTGATGTTTGGAAGTTATGCTAGCTCCTGATGCTACAGTGACTTCCTGTTTATGTAGCTGATCGCTCCTGATTGGACGGCGCTACAGATGTTTCCTAGCAACAGATTTACTAAAGTCTTTACTCGCCGAGACGTTTGTTAGTTAGTGAATCACTGGTTAGAAACGAGTTACTGAGAACTGAAGGACTTCCTGTTCAGGCTCGCTGAAGGTTTATCATGATCTAATTAACCAGAACAGATCCAAAAATAATATTATATATTATATATATATATAATAAAAAGAATTGCTCAAAAAATAAAATTGTTATTAGTTCATAAGTCAAAAGAAAAATATTCTTTGCAACGAACAAAAAAAAAAAATGGCTCGAACAACGTTGTTTCTTTTCCTTCTGTGTTTGTTTTGGAAACACAAACTTTTAAATAAACTGAAATCACTGAAATCAATAAAGACGAAAGATGATGAGAAACACACACACACACGCACACACGCGCACACACACACTCACACACACACACACACACACACAGAGCAAAGAAGGGTCAACTTTCATATTCATGCACTCTGACAATGCGTGAATATGAATGTGTGTGTGTGCCATTAGATTAGAAATGTCAGTCTATTTATGTCCTGCACACACACACACACACACACACACACACACACACACACACACACACACACACACACACACACACACACACACACACACAGCTTTGTGTTGAACAGGAGAAAGAGAACTTCTTCTTCTTCTCTCTCACCTTTGCTGCAGCGCTGCTCGTCGTCAGGAAGTCGTCCATACTGTGTTTGTTTGTTTGCTTGTTTGTTTGTTTGTTTGTTTGTTTTCCTGTGAGATCCACTCGCAGTCAGATCAGTGGAGACTCAGCTGACTGCTGCTGATCTGAGGACACTAACATCCACTGTCAAATCACATCCAAAACATCAGCACTTCCTCTCTGTCCTATCACAATAAAGCCTCTGCACGGTGAGGCCCCGGTTTAAGGAGGAACGTCTCTCCGACGTAACGAGATGTTTGATATTCTGTGCAAAACACTAGTTTCTGTAACAAACTCTACATAAACTGACAGAAACTTCAGTCTGCAGTGAAAAGCTGAAACACCTCGGGGTTTCCTGTACAAGAGATAAAACTTTGTTCATCTTGAAGAAAGTTTTTGCGATTGTAGATATGACTATATAAACATAAAACTAAACTAAATATAAAGATTGTATAAACACACGATACGGAGCAACGCTCGAAAGAAAGTGCTGGTTACTCTCTACTGAATAAAGTTTGATTTAGTGTTTAGTGAATATTTCCCTCACAGTTAAAGGATATTTGACTTTATTGCAAATGTTACACACTGCAGACAGAAACAGGAAGCATGAAGGGAAACAGTGTGATGCATCTCAACGTAACAAACGCTGCAGAATGAAAGCAGGCGTCGTCGTGTCCGACAGCACAGCTTGCGTTTCACTTATGATGATACTAATGATGATAACAGGTAAATAGGCTGTCGTCTATTCGTTCTGTCAGCATTAACTACAGTAAATGTAAAGTACACAACACAACCCACGCACAACGAAACACGTCTCCGTAATAAGTTGTTTAGTCTCGTATTTCGCTTTCAAGACTTATTTTTATTCCAACAAGAAAAAAGTCACCAATCAGGTGAGTCCACCTGTTCTCAGGTCAGTTTGCCTTTTTTTCAGAAACTTTATGGAAACGTTTCTTCAAACAGAAGAGACGCTGCAGGTGAAATAATCTCACTTCGTTGGCAGTTTCTTTAGCTTATTTTATTTTTTGCATGTGAAAACGAGGTCTGGATGCTCAAAGCAGAAAATAAACAGTGTTTTTGGCTCCGTTTACCCACAATGCATTGCTGTATACAGTAATTCAAACATTATTCGGAAACATCAACATATAAATCTTTAGTTAAATAAAATGAGTGAAAATGAAAATGGGAAATAACTTGTTTTCATATTTTTGAAAATGTGAACAAAGTGTTAAATATTAAAGGTCCAGTGTGGAGCGTTTAGCGGCCTCTAGTGGTGAAACTGCAGTTTGCAGCCACGTGAACACTGCTCACCTCGCCCTCCCCTCCCAGGCGTGGAGGAGAAACTACGGTGGCCGCAAACTCGCGAACGGGCCTCTCTAGAGCCGGCGTTTGGTTTGTCCGTTCTGGGCTCCTGTAGAAACATGGCGGAGCAACATGGCGGCCTCCGTGGAAGGGGACCCGCTCTCTCTGCAGATATAAAGGCTGATTCTAAGGTAACGAAAACACAGCGACTCTTATTTTCAGGTGATTAAACACTAATAAAAACATATGAATATTATATTTCTGCCGACAGCTGCTCCTAAATGTTCCACACTGGCCCTTTAAATAAAATCAACATGACTAACAATATGTTCTTTAAGGCTTTTCTCACTATTCTCTGCATTATAAGAAGCTAAAGAATATTTAAGTTACAATAAAACTCAGCATCTTTCAGTGTCCACCTACTAAGTGCTGTTAAATGCACTGCCCCTCCTTAAATACTGTGTGGAGGCCTACTTTATGTCACCGCCTGTCCCGGGTGAGCGGGGACTACCCGCTGACTTCAATCATGGATGAATTCAGCGACAAACTCCGCTCTTTCGGTCCATCTCGGTTCATAACGTCCCCGCCCAGAGGCTTAAAGTCGGGGTTGGTTACATTTAATAACCTTGCTTAGCCGTGAGAGCGGAGCTTGTTAACGATAATCTGATTTTAACGTCGGGACTGAGCGCACCGCCCGTCAGCGTTACCGCGTAAAACAAATCTAACACACGGGACCGTGTCGAAGGTGCAGCGAAAAGGTAAAAAGTTCTTCTTAACTCATGTAAACTGTATTTCTCCCCTGAAATGGCTTTTTTGCTCTTCATATTAAGTATTTTAAAGGTATTAATCAATCAGACGGAAGCAGAGGGAACGTATCGGTTAATAAAACACTCAAAGTGTAACGGTGCTGCACCTGATATAAATTCTTGTAGTGACGCCAAACTCCATTCAAATTACTACTCGTTCCTGTCGCCTTGATTATTAGCGTATGCTCGAATAAATGACGTCTTAAATTAGTTTATTTTCTTAAATCTTTGGTTCCATATTTAAATTCGGCCCATTATTTTAACAAAACAAGTCGTTGTTAAATATCCCTTTAACATTAACTTGTTATCGGCAAGGCAAACAGCTGAACTGATAACTTTGCAAAAAGTTGACATGTTTTTTAAATAGGTACCGCTTTCTACGTTTACGCCGAATTTATCATTTTCACCTAACGAGGCCAATGGGATAAAAAAGGAACACCGCTGGCTGTGTTATCTGCGCCAGTAAACTAATTATTATTATTTTTGTAATGGAGTTTTGCGTGGTCGTCACCGAACATAGTGGGGCTAGCTGTGTGTTAGCTAACTCTTTGCCGAGCAAACGTAGTAACGAACATCTCAGTGAACACAGTGTCATCTCTAGTTCTTTATTTAGTTTGTATGTAACACGCTTTTGCGACGCACCGCCAATGGAAAAAGGCGGTTGTACTATATCGTACGTAGTTTTTTCCTAAAACAAAAAGTTCTGCGCCAGCTAGGTGGCTAACTGCTAACCCCAGGCGTTTAAAGTTGACCGGATGTGACGTCGCTGGATTTTGTTTTCGTGCCTCGCGGTGGGCGTGGCCTGTGACTCGCCCGAGTGCCTGGCTGTTGGTGGCGGAGAGGAATGTAAACAGCTAGCATGCTAGCGTCAGCGCAGATTACAGACCCGGACCCGGTGTCGGTAAGCTGCATCTTGTTAAACCGGCCGTTTGTTCCGATGTGAGCGAGGGAGGTCAGTGACGTGCCTGCGGTGCCGGCTCCCGCGGCGGAGTTGTGTCTTTTTGTGGAACAACAGCTAACTTGGCTAAGTTAGCTCGGAGCGCTAGCGTCATGTTTGCTAGCTCAGAGTTGTTGTGCCACAGCAGACAGCTGCTTAATGCCGAGCCGTCAGCTGCCCGCAGGTTTGTGTTGCTGTCAGCAGGAAGCACAGACAGCCACAGCATCAGCTTCTCACTGTGGAGCATCTTTAATGAGCTCCGAGCTCCCCATGTGGGTTGTTCTCTGACTGAGGAGCATTATGGGAAACTTAAGCACTTGTTTGGCTGACTAATGGCTGTGCTGTTTGCTGAAACGCTCTCACACAGTCCGATGAACTTGCACGGACGTTTTTCAGGCTTTTATTCCCTGCTGGATTCTTATGTGTACCCTCTGACTGAATCCAGCCTGTTGTCCAGTGGGAGATGAGGTGTGGCAAGGTCACCTGGGCGGCAGCCAGTCCCGATGCACATGATAGTGAAGCTTACACTGACAACATATAACATGTAATCAAACATCTCTAACCTTCAGCTTCCCCTCTCCATCTTTTTATCTGACTCTGTGTTCCTTTTTATTTAATGATTTGAGGTCTGAAGCTGTCGTAGTAGCTTCATAAAGATCCAAACTGTAGTTTCCAGTTTTTCTTCAGGGTTTCTCTCACATTTTGTAGCTCAGCTGGTAAGACAGATGCATCTTGTGATCAGTTTAGTTAGTTAGATGGCGGCCTAAACAATAGTCACACCTGTTAAATGTATTGCAATCTTCTGTGTAACAAAACAAAATAAAAAGTGAACTAATTTTGCTGCTATCAGCCGCGGTGCTAGACCCAGGTCTGTATGAGAGTATCACCGCAAGTGTTTTATGTTTTTTTTATCTTTATGCTTTTATCGTAGAAAGGGTTTCAGTCGTAGTCGTCTGGACGCTGTTTTCAGAATCAAGACGTTTCGGCTCCCATCCGGAAGTCATTCTCAATTGTGAAAATGGTCTGAGAACTCAGAAATGTAAGCTACTCTGTGTTGCTTAAGCCCCGCCCTCAGGGAGGAGTCTACCTGAGTATCGGTTGATTAGCTAGTTTCACCTGAAACTGACCTAATAGTTTCCATGATGGCCCAGTAATCAGTAATCAGGCCTATTGTTTTCTGGCTGCACGTTTGAAGACAGCGAGGTGAAGAGTCTAAGTAGAGAGAAGAGATTGGTTTCAGAAGAGGAGTCAGAGAAGGTTTTTTTTGTGAAAAAGAAAACTCCCTCGTGTTTGAACAGAAATGGTGGTCTGAGATTCAACCTGCCCAAAGTTTACCACAGTGTATTAACAAGAGGAGTCAAAGAAGCCATTTTTGTGAAAAAGAAAACCCCTCTTTGAACAGAAATGGTGGTCTGAGATTCAATCTGCCCAATCATATGCTAATCAGGTGCTAATTAACTTAACAGTGATGAGGAGGTGCAGCCAGAAAACAATAGGCCTGATTACTGATTACTGGGCCATCATGGAAACTATTAGGTCAGTTTCAGGTGAAACTAGCTAATCAACAGATACTCAGGTAGACTCCTTCCTGAGGGCGGGGCTTAAGCAACACAGAGTAGCTTACATTTCTGAGTTCTCAGACCATTTTCACAATTGAGAATGACTTCCGGATGGGAGCCGAAACGTCTTGATTCTGAAAACAGCGTCCAGACGACTACGACTGAAACCTTTTCTACGATGGAGCACTCCTGGACGAATGAGGGACTACACCGTCTTCGTGCTTTTATGTTTGCCTCGGTCCTGGTCAGTCCTCCACAGCCGTGTGATGTCATCTGTGGCCCGATGATGTCGTAGCGATGTCATCAGACGTGGAGACAACACGTGCGTGACATACAGTCTGCGTTACAAACTGGAAAGAATGAAAGATTCTATCCTGGTGCATTGTGGGAAACGTAGGATCCAGTGATCCTTTCCTCTCTGATGTTTTTAGAAAAACACAATTTCTAAATCAAGTCAATTTTAACAGATTGAACTAGTTAATCGCATTATTGATGAGGAAGCCAAACATGTCGCTGTTCGCCTGACAGACTCGTTTGTTTCTCCTCAGGTCTGACAGGAAGTCTGCTGACCGATCAGACGACGCTCTGCTGACAGAAGACAGAGCAGAGAAAATCCTCCGTCCCCTCCGCAAACGCTTCACCTGACAGTTTGTCACGTCTGCTCGCTACTTCCTGCCAGCAGGAGAGAAGAAGAAGAATATTTTCTGCCTTTCAGTTTATTCTCAGTATATATTTAATCCATGTCGAGGGGCTCGAACTCGTGTGAGAAACTGTACGTCATGGTCAACGTCGGATAGATAGGTGCATTTGTTTTGTGAAACCCTCAGCAGGCGGGAGACAGAAACGTGGGCTCTGCTTAAAAAGACGAGAGGTCATTGAGGTTCCCCTGGCGGCCATGTTGGGGCGTCAGCCGCTGCCTGCCACCTCCGCCTCCACGCCTCCATCTTAAATCCACGTTTCGGAGTTTGCGAACACGTTATTTGTGTATATAAGGAGTTAGTGTTTGTTCCGAGAAGCCGTCGGGCCTCGTTTCTTCAGCGTTGACTGAAATCTGATAGATCGATCAATCGGCCAATCATGGCGGAGCCCAGCTCGCAGCCGGCTGCAGCAGCAGCAGCAGCAGCAGATCTGCTGATCGAACGCAACAAAGAGGAACCGTCTCTTCCTGCGGAAGGCATCTCCAAAGGACTGATGGTAACCATGACGACGGAGGGGCCGGGCCTCACGCCGGGGTCGGAGGCCCCGAGCGGCGACGGCGGCGCCGACAGTCCTCTTCCTGCCAAAGTCCCGAAGGAGGAGGCCACGCCCACGGAGTCCTCGTCGCTGTCGTCCGAAAACGGGACGGTAACCACCGTCACCATAGAAGAAGAATCTCTGTCAGCTCTGTTAAGACACATCAAGACTGAAGGAGGACGGGACAGAGGGGCGGAGCCAGGTGAGAGGTCCGACCTGTCTGTCAGACTGAAAGCTTACCTGCCAGAATCCGTCCTGACGGCTAACTTTTAAAAGATGAAACACATTTCAGATTCCTCTCAGGTTGCTTGTGTTTATATAAACTCACTGATCAACGCTGTAGTAGCAGTAACAGTAGTTTTCCTGTCAGCCATGTTCCCTCCGCACTGCCGACTGCTGCTTTCTGTTTGTATTTCGGGAGGTGGTGGGGCCGTTAAAGGGAACACGGAGTACCGGAGGACAGAATTACTGGACTTTCTAGACCAGGATCAAGTAAAATG
>NC_058058.1:977858-987858 GCF_020085105.1 Siniperca chuatsi
CGATTAGTCCATTAATCAGTTAATTAATTAATGAATCAGCAGCTGTTTTGATGTTTGGAGTCGTTTCTCCTGTAAATCCCTTCCTGGCTGCAGCTCCTCAGATGTGCAGATCTGCTGCTTTTCCTCTGAGCGACTGTAATAACTGTGATGTTTGTTAATAACGTCGAGCTTCGGACTGTCGGTCGGACACGCACGACACGTGAAGGCGTCGCTTTGGGCTCTGGTCGTCGTGGACGGCGTTTCTCACCGTTTTCACCAGTTTTCCAAACCGATCGATCGATCGATGGATCGACGGAGAAAAGAATCAGCAGATGGATCCAGAATGAAAAGCATCATCAGCTGCAGTCCGATACAAACCGGTTCAACATGAGCTCCAGCTCCACCAGCTGCAGCAGCAACATCCTGCTTTACATTAATGCACGAGGAATAATAACCTGATGATAGAATATATAACAGCACAGCAGCCACAGGGACGCTGCACTGCTTTAATGCTTTAAGGGCTTTTTCCTGATCACACTCTCACACTTTCACTGCAGCAGAGGGTTTCAGTGTGTGTCAGTGTGTGTTAGTGTGTTACTGCAGTAACGGACCTGAGTGCTTCGTCCTCTGTGTCTCTGTGTGACTGTAGTTGTCCTCCTGTCCACAGGGGGCGCTGCAGCTGCAGCTGCTGCTCCTGCTGCCTCCACAGCTGCTGCTGCTGCTTCTGGAGGCCGGGCCGTCCATGCCGGCGTACTACCTGGTGAAGTGGATCACCTGGAAGGAGAAGAAGACTCCCATCATCACGCAGAGTGAGAACGGACCCTGCCCCCTGCTGGCCATCATGAACACTCTCTTTCTACGCTGGAAGGTAAAACGCGTGAACGGATACGAGCAGCTGAGTGTCTGATTACATGTTACATCACATGTTACATCACATGTTACATCACATGTTACATCACATGTTACATTACACATCCAGCGGCAGATATTCAGCAGACTCTTCAAACATTTCAAATTAAAACACGTACATTTCGTAACTAAAATTCACTTTGGGGGCGTTTTCGCACAACCGTAACAGCGTGCGATAATCGCATCATCGCGATTATTGCACGGCGAAGTGTTTTCATCTTCAGTAGCAGCGTTGCCAACACCGTCACTCAGGTGTGACCGACACCGCCGCTCAGGTGTGACCTACACCGCCGCTCAGGTGTGACCGACACCACTACACCGCCGCTCAGGTGTGACCCGACACCACTACACCGTCGCTCAGGTGTGACCGACACCACTACACCGTCGCTCAGGTGTGACCGACACCACTACACCGCCGCTCAGGTGTGACCGACACCACTACACCGCCGCTCAGGTGTGACCGACACCACTACACCGCCGCTCAGGTGTGACCGACACCACCGCTCAGGTGTGACCATGACACGCAGGTGGAGTTAAAGCTCGATTCCTGCGACACGCCACAGTGTGTGTTGTGCTTTTTTACTTCTACATTTATTTCGCAGCTTTAGTTACTTTACCGATTCAGATTATTAATGACAAAACATAATCAATAAATAAGCGATGATGTAATGTTGCAGGTGTAACTGCCAGCTGAATATGAATCCGTTAAAATGAGCTCCAGCGAAGCGATGAACACATTAATGCATCAATAACTAGAATCCAGTAATACAATATATGTTATCTGTTTGTGTTTTCAGGCTAAACTTCCGGCTCAGACCGAAGTCGTCACCACCGAGGACCTGATGGCTCACCTGGGTAAGAGCACGCTCAGAGCCAATCAGCTGCTGAGCTCACCTGTCGGAGGAGTTTTAAGGTTTCTGGTTTGAATGTCTGAAGAGTTTGTTCCTAAAGACGCCGGCGGTTTATCTCTGAGGAGGCACTGATTGGTTACTGCTTCTTCTTCTACTGTCTTTGATAACCACGTAGTTTTACTGCACAGAAAACACAGTCAGGTGTCAGCTGATTGGCTGTGTGTGTGTGTGTGTGTGTGTGTGTGTGTGTGTGTTGTGCAGGAGAGTGTGTGTTGTCCGTTACACCCAGAGAGAAGGCCGATGGGATGGAGCTCAACTTCCAACAGGTACGCTCACACACACACCTGCAGAGTCCAACTTCAACATGAACGCTGACTGTTTTACCTGTGCAGCCATGAGTGTCATGTGACCCCGTGTGTGTGTGTGTGTGTGTGTGTGTGTGTGTGTGTGTGTGTGTGTGTCAGAACATGAGCGATGCCATGGCGGTGCTCCCTAAGTTGTCCACAGGTCTGGATGTTAACGTTCGCTTCACCGGAGTGACGGACTTTGAGTACACACCAGAGTGTATCGTGTTCGACCTGCTGGACATCCCGCTGTACCACGGCTGGCTGGTCGACCCGCAGGTACGCCCCCCCCCTACCTGTGTGTGTGTGTGTGTGTGTGTGTGTGTGTGTGTGTGAGTAAATAGAAAATGACACAAAGGCAGGTCTTTGCAGGTCTTTGGACCTCAGAGACCCGCTGGTACCGGGCTGCAGTAGATCTGTAATGTAGGCAGGTGCCTGACCCTGCAGAGCTCTATACGTGATCCCAAGAACCTGGAACCAGATTCTGGATTCTGATGAGGAGCCAGTGAAGAGACACGGTGTCACCTGAGACCTTCTTGGAGGACCCGGTCTAAAGCTCTGCAGCAGCATTTTGGACCTCGAGTTACAGCAGCCGAGACGGGACGAGACAATTATTACTTCAGACTCAAACGGCTGACGTGTTGGTCCAGAGTCAGAACCTGGTCCACAGGGCCAGGACCTGGACTTCTTATGGAGGATTTAACAGAAGAGGAAAGAGAACTGAGACCCTCCACCTCAGAGAAACGACCGGGCGGAGCAGAAAGAAGAACCACCGCCGCTCCTGTTAATCAATATTTATCAACGAATCTCGCCTTCAGACTCGAACCATCAACGCGTCTCTCAGCGCCGTCTGACTTCCTGTCTGCGGCTCTCAGCTCCGAGCCCGTCGGTTCCTGCCGAAGAGGCGCGTCCTTTTTAGATGCGTCGAACTCGTGCTGGGGATCGGGCGCCAGTTATAGGCTTCCAAAGCGGCGCTCGGGTCGCGTCCGTTAACCCGCGAGGAGGATCCTGAGAGTTTAGGCTCTTCAGCAGCTCAACGCGGACGAATGTTTACCGTCTACCCGCAAGAAAAACAGCCGCAGCTCGAGTTCCCGTAACGCGCGGAGATCTGACCGACCAATCAACAACAGACGCTCATCAGCTGTTAATGATTCATCAGCAGAGATTATGAGCCGGTTTCACTTTGTGATGTTTGACCTTCGATCTAACTTTCGTGTGTGCTGTGTGTGTGTGCTGTGTGTGTGTGCTGTGTCTGTGCTGTGTGCTGTGTGTGTGTGTGTGTGTGTGTGTGTGTCTGTGCTGTGTGTGTGTGTGTGTGTGTGTCTGTGTGTGTGTGTGTGTGTGTGTGTGTCTGTGCTGTGTGTGTGTGTGTGTGTGTGTGTGTGTGTGTGTTCAGAGTCCAGAGATGGTGGCCTCTGTGGGGAAACTGAGTTACAACCAGCTGGTGGAGAAAATCATCGACTACAAACACTCTGCTGACAGCAGCCGAGTCAGTGAAGGTAACACACACACACACACACACACACACACACGTATATATACAAATAAACACACACAGACACACACACACACACACACGTGTATATACAAATAAACACACACACTCTGCGGACAGCAGTCAGGACAATGACTGTACACAGAGGTTTGATGAATCATGCTGTGTATGAACAAACATCTCTGTGTGTGTGTGTGCGTGTGTGTGTGTGTGTGTGTGCGTGTGTGTGCGTGCGCGTGTGTGTGTGTGTGTGTGCGTGCCCTCCAGGTCTGGTGGCGGAGCAGTTCCTGGAGTCGACGGCGACGCAGCTGTCGTATCACGGCCTGTGTGAACTCAACACGACGGCCAAAGAGGGAGAGATCTCCGTGTTCTTCAGAAACAACCACTTCAGTACCATGATCAAACACAAGGTGGAGCCACACACACACACTCTCACACACACACACACACACACACAGACACTCACACACACACACACACTCTCACACACACACACACACTCACACTTTTACTGCAGCTGCTCTTCAGAGACGCAAAGTAATTGGAGAAGTCTTGTTTTTAAGATTTCATGAGGGTGAAACAAACATGTTTATATATATATATATATATATATATATATATATATATATATATATATATATATATATATATATAGCAGAGTTTGTGGTCATTCTTGGATGTAAACGTGAGAGTTTGCAGCAGTCTGACGACGCAGACGGACGTTTGATTCTTCCACCGTTACAGCTTGTTTCCGCTGGAGTCCAGTTGGACTCCAGGTGCGTCGCTGGTCTCATCTCATGTGTTTGATCAATTATTGAAGGCATAAGTATTTGTGATTTAACTCCATGCTGTGCGATGTCTGCCTGTCCCCTCAGGATGAACTGTAAGAACTCTGCTGATCCTCTGACTTTCCATCTAGCGCCACCATCAGGTCGACATGTTAACGCGTCCGACACTTTGGTTTCTGACCGAACACCTGCAGAGCTGCTGACGCTCCCATCAGCCTCAGCTGCTCTCTGTGTTTACTGCTAACTAGCTAATGTTAGCATGCTAACGTGCTAAACTAAGATGGTGAACATGATAGCTGCTATGTTAGCCTCACAGAGCTGCTAGCATGACTGCAGACCAGGTTTTCTGTATTGTATCAGGTTCCTTTACTGTCCGATGGATCCAGATCTCGCCTGCCGACGTGATACCTGTCACTATAGTTACCAGATGATCTCGCATAAATATATAGATCACCTGTCTCTCCGCCCTCGCAGGGTCACCTGTACCTGTTGGTGACGGATCAGGGCTTCCTGCAGGAGGAGGGTTTGGTCTGGGAGTCTCTTCATAACGTCGAGGGAGACGGAAACTTCTGCGACTCCGACTTCAGACTGTGTCATCCTCCGCAGAGAGCCGCGCCCGCCGCCGCCGCGCTGCCGCCCTGCCGCCCACCGCCCAGGAGCAGCAGAGACAGATCGACCAGGTGAGTCCGGCCGGGTGTTCCCGACGGAGCCGAGAGGATCGGTCCGCTCGCGAGTCACCGGCTGATCCTGTTGTTGCTTTTAGGACTACCTGGTGGCGGTGTCCCTGCAGCAGCAGCAGGGCGGGGCCCCGGGGCCCCTCAGCGACCTGGAGTTGGCCCGACAGCTCCAACAGGAGGAATACCAGCAACAGCAGCAACTCCAGCAGCAGCAGCAGCAGCAGCAGGGATCAGCGCAGGCAGCACAGCAGGTAACAAACACCACACAGGAGACAAGTCAGTAACACACTGACACACACTGACACACCCTCTGCTGCAGTGAAAGTGTGAGAGTGTGATCAGGAAAAAGCCCTTAAAGCATTAAAGCAGTGCAGCGTCCCTGTGGCTGCTGTGCTGTTATATATTCTATCATCAGGTTATTATTCCTCGTGCATTAATGTAAAGCAGGATGTTGCTGCTGCAGCTGGTGGAGCTGGAGCTCATGTTGAACCGGTTTGTATCGGACTGCAGCTGATGATGCTTTTCATTCTGGATCCATCTGCGATTCTTTTCTCCGTCGATCCATCGATCGATCGATCGGTTTGGAAAACTGGTGGCGGTGAGAAAGCGCCCGTCCACGGCGACCCAGAGCCCAAAGCGGCGCCTTCAGCGTGTCGTCGTGTCCGACCGACAGTCCGAAGCTCGGCGTTATTAACAAACATCACAGTTATTACAGTCGTTCAGAGGAAAAGCAGCAGATCTGCACATCTGAGGAGCTGCAGCCAGGAAGGGATTTACAGGAGAAACGACTTCAAACATCAAAACAGCTGCTGATTCATTAATTAATTAACTGATTAATGGACTAATCGTCTCAGCTGAACTCGTTTAAACTGTTGCAGTTTAATTTAAACTCCTCATGTGTTTTTGTGTGTAAAGTAACTGAAGCCGTCAGATAAATGTGGTGGAGTCCGTCTGATGTGCAGTTGAGAACATAAATAAAGCCGTCTTTGTGTCGTCACGGTGACGGTGATGTCATTGTGTTCCCAGGTCAGAGGTCAGGGGTCACAGCAGGGCGGAGCCAGGAGAAGAGACAAGGACTCGGACTGCGTCCTCCTATAGACTCTTCGTCGTCTTCGTCATCATCTTACTACCGACCACCAGACTCCCCGGGTCGAGCCTGTCTGCAGCGGGGAGGTGTCACGCACACACGTGCACACGCGCATGCAAACACACACACACACACACACACACACACACACACACACACACACACACACACACAGTCAGCTCGATGCCAAACCCCAGTGCTTTGTCGAACAGCTTGTTTCAGACGGATTATTAAGAAACGACTGTCTCCATAAAGGGTTTCTAAGCTGGAACTAACGGCTTCATTAATAGTCAGTAAACCATTTACTGCTGTTTAACTGAGCAGCTATGAAACACTAAGAATAACTTTAAAATAATCCGAAACGTTTGATAATTGATTTACAAAATGCCAAACAAGTCTGCAGTTTAAAATGCTAATAAATTAAAAAGATATCAATCGATCTTTCCTTAATTAATAACTGATCTGTAAAGCAGGAAATGATTTATTGACCATTGATAAAGCCGTTAGTTACAACTTGTCACTTATTAGAAAGTGGTTGCATTTAATGACGAAGGGAAAATCCGTTAATTTAAAGTGTGTTTTACGGACCTGAATGACACGACAGTCTCTTTTCTGATGGGACCGGTTTCACCAGACGAGGTCACGTTACTGGTCCAGGATGTGTTTTCGTCCCGTCTGAAGAAACTACAGCTGTCCGTCACGCGGCCTCCTCTGGTCAAACCGATCCTTTCCAATAACCAGCTTTGCTGCAGATGAAACTAAACTTTAAACCAGGAGGTCGGCGGAGACCAACGAGTTAACAGAGTTACGGCTCCTAAGATGCAGAAGCGAGTCAGTACAAAAGTCCCATCAGATTTCCACTGCTTTTTGTTTTCCAGCCGGGTTCGAATGAATGTAGAAAATAAGCTCTGGAGTCAAATAAAGTTTTGTTCAATGGTTTAAAACGTCTCACCTGAAGGTCCTCAAGCTGTTATGTGTTTGGCTGTTTATTAATGCTGCAGCATTTGAGTAAATACACGACACAAAAAGCTGGGTAACACTTTCTATAAGTCACTAATTTTTTAATAATTTCCTGTGGATACACAAGAATTTACCTTAAATGAACTCTGTAATTGTGTACCAATTATCGGGAAAACAGGAACGGCCTGTAGTAATTGCATGTCACTCTAAAATAATGAAATGTGCGTTAGTTACAGGAGGGTGTCTTTGCTGCCAGTATGAACCTTCCTCATTGTGGCACCTAAACGACGCGTTATTTCTAAACCTTTTGACGAATATGAACATTTTTCTACAAAAACAAACCATAAAATCTGTCAAATTCATCAGTATTTAATATCAAAGTCCAAACATCATCCACTCTGGAACATTTTAAAATACAGGGGAAAAAATGAACAATCAAATAATGATTTAAATCAACAAATATCTGATCACAGAACGAGCCGACGATGCGTTCACTGCCAACTTCCGCTACTCGTCCGTCACATGTTCGATACCCGCTCGTCGTGTTGATCATCTTGTTCGTATAAAACGTCTTCACTTCTGTTCACTGCAGAGCTTATTTTCTTAATTTATCCCAAAAACCAGAGCAGAACTTCGATTAGTACGGAAGCCCGAACCTGCCAGGAAAATAAACAAAATACCTGAAATGACAAAAATAAAAACACTCATGGTACCTCAAAATTATTCTGACTTCCTATCTCATGATTTTTGACTTACTAGTATATTATAATTCTGACTTATTATCTTGTATTTATGACTCAGTAACTGATCATTTAGACCTAATTAGTCAAACATTTGTCTTTTCTTATATTTGACTTTTTAAATCATAATTTTGAGGCACAAAGTCACAAATACAAGATAAGAAGTCAAAATTTTGACCTAATAACTCAAAATTTGTATTTATGACCTATTGTCTCAGAATTATGACTTAGTAAGTAAATTTTTACTTTTTATCTCATAATTGTGATGTACCATGAGTGCTTTAATTTTTGGCGTTCCTAAAGTTTTCTTTTCCAGGCGCTAACGGGCCTCCGTACTATTTTAAATCTGCTGTGGGAAGAAACTCGAAGAGTAAAACTCTTCTGGATCAACTCAGAAACGTGTCGTGATTTCATCCCTCTGTCGCTGCTGGGACTTAAAAAAAGACAAACTGAACTAAAAGCACATTTTGGACTAAAACCATGTTGTAACTCTGCCGATGCACAGACGTTTAATTAGCAGTTTAGACCTGGTGTTAAGATATTTTCTCTTCAAACCAACAAAAAGCAGGACAGCTTCCGGTTTCGAAGTGCTCCGGATCCAAAACGTCCTGGAAGATTCAGGAACCCAGTGTCCAGATTTAAAACGACTTATTTAAAGCGACGTTGAATAAAAGAGTCAGTTAACGTCTTAAACTGAGTAGTAAAACTGTTCTCTGATCAGATGTTGTTGCTGATCGGCTTCAGCGACCCGTGACAAACATTTAGCACTTAAAACTTTCCCATCATGCCTCTCTTGAGTGTTCGGGGCCTCGCTGGCACTTCCTGTTGTCGTCCTGAGTTTTTAAAAGTTTATTTCTTTGGTGTGTGTGTGCTGTCGGACTGTCGGGCCGCTGCCACGCTCTCTGTTTAAGCTTTGTATTTAATTTGTCATGATGTCAAATTATCAGTAAAAACAAAATCAAACTCCCTCTGGTGTCGACTCCTTTATTTGTTTGTTTGTTGTTGTTGTTGTTGTTGTTGTTTACACGCATTAAGATGTCTTTATTTTAACAATCCAAACATAGTTTTCTGTCTCGCACACTTTGTACGGAAGCCAAATTCCACCCAAAAAAAAAAAAAAAGATAAAATGTTAGCAATGACAAAAACTAAACTCTGTTAAAATTAGGGAAGCCAGTAAAAAAACGTTGACATTTGAAGTCAAAATTAGGACTTATCATAACTCAGTCAAGTCATTATTTATAGATAGTCACAATTTTACCTCAGTTTTTCAAAATCATAATTTTTAATTGAATTTTGTTGTGAATGTTACACTCTGGACCTTTTTAAAGCTGAAAATTATGACTTAGTGTGTCAATTTATACTTAAATTCATAATTGTGTCACAGTATGTGATCATTTATACTTAAATATACGTTAAATTGAGACTTCTGTTAAGTCAATTTACGATGAAGTATCATAGTTTATAGTTAAAAAGTCATAATATTGACTTAAGAGCCTTATAATTAATACTTCAAAGTTATAATGTAGTATTGTGATATACTGTATATTAATGTATCCTTTAAAAAACAAATCAAGTTATACTGAAAATCACATTATTAACTCAGGTTCTCAATTTCGACTGAAAAGCATCAATTTTGCTTTCATTAGTATTTTTTGTTTTGACTTATTGCGAGTGTTTAATATTTTTTCTAACTAAATTCCTAAATAAAATACAATATATTCCTAACTAAATGGGTTTTCCATACTTGCGGAACCTTTTTGGTAAAAACAAATGGTGTAAATCCGAACTGCAGGATCCAGCAGACGGCTAACGTCGCCCTGTCAGTCAGCTGACACCTGTACGACACCTGCAGTGACCTGAGTGAAAACAGAGCCACCGAAGGTAAATATCACATCCTGTTTGAAAGTTTGTCTTTGTTCTGTCAACAGAATGACAATAGAAGCGTGATTTTATATATATATATATATATATATATATATATATATATATATACATATGTGTGTATATATATGTATATATGTTATGTATATATATGTGTGTATATATGTATGTGTGTGTGTATATATGTATATATGTGTGTATATATATGTGTGTAAATATGTATATATGTGTATGTGTATATATATGTACAGTATACTATATATTGTATATATAAGTACAGTATGTGTG
>NC_058058.1:999250-1014250 GCF_020085105.1 Siniperca chuatsi
ACGAGTTTCAACAGAGTTCAGCGTTTTCCTCTCCAGACGTCACGATTTAGCAGCTGTTAGTTCAAGTTTATTTATTTTTTTTGCCTTTATTTAATGGTTAACAGTGGGGAAACAACAAGGAAATGGACAATATCAAGGGCTACTTCTGACACTTTAAACTTACTCTTTAACTTCGCTTTAAAATTTAAAAAGCTCTAGTCAATTTAACTATCGTAAATGTTCTATTATCAAAATGTGACTAGAATAACTTGTAAATATAAAGACATATTTTTCCCGTCCGGACTGACGTAGGAGAGGAAGACGTTTAAGTGTTGAAACTCGTCCCTGAAGCGGTCAAACGTCTGATATAAAAGCACTTCTCAGGTCCGAGACTCTTCGTCCCTCCTGTTGCATTGAAAAGAGTTTGTACCTTCTGTACGTCTCAAGGCATCTATTTTTCTCACAGGAAAACTAACATCAGTTCATTTACATACATACATATTCACAAATGAGAGTATTTGCTATTTAAGTTGCTTATCTGGTAAACTTTAGTCACAGCTGCATCTTTTGTCAAGCGCGGTGGCGTATAAAGTAGCGGGCTAACGGTTAGCAGACGGTAACATGAGACTGCTTTTACAATAACAGGTCTGTGCTTCTCCTTCAATAGTGGTCAAAACACAAAAAACCCTCAGAACAACTGTACAGATGTTAATCATATGACAGTAACACCAAAAATTGGCTTTATTCCAGTGAGAAGCTTTTATAGTATCTTTTAAGGTTTGTTTATAACCAGGCGGCAAACAGAAAACAGCTGGTTATGTGATGCATTAATGTACAAGAATAGAAAGTAAAATAAGCAAAAAGTTAAACTCAAATTATGGCAGGAAAGAAATTATTACAATATCTTTTAGTTGCTAACTAGCTTGTTACAGTGTGCGCATGTTTGTCAAAAAACTAGCTAGCTAGCTAGCTTGTCACTACTCTTGTACTCCACTCTTGTGCTTGTTAGTTAGCGTTAGCGCTTCTGCTAAATGATTGTTGCAGTTAACGTCACACTGATTTCTAACATTACTTCACACAATCCATTGTATATTAAAAACTTTGATTAAAACTAAAATTATGCTCGACAGACAAAAATAAACATTAGATTGCGGAGGATGAAGGGAAAAATTAAACAAGCTAGCTGTGATTTTAGCTGAGTCATTGTCAAGCTGATGGCTAACAAGTAACAGCAGTCTGGGAATATTGATTAAAAAAAAGTATTTGTAGCAGTGAATACAGTCTGTGCTTGATGACAAATAGATGATAAAATATATTATTTTATCACTGCTCTTGTACAACAGTGAGGTAGCTAGTTAGCTAGTAGTTAGCATTAACTAAAAGGTGTCTCACAGTGTTTTACAGTGAAGACAGGCCACCTGGCTTGAAATAGACTGACTCCACTAACATTATCAAAAAAATAAATACACTTTTATGAAATAAAACATGAAATTTCAGGAAAAAGAGCTATTTCAAACAGAAAAGGCAATTTTGTTTTGATCAAAATTCCACAACTGCTGTTCATCCATTAGCATGACAATGGCTCAGCTAAAAATGCTTGCTAGCCTGGTATGATGCGTTTTTTCGTCACAGTCTAATGTAATGTTCTGTTGTCCGTTAACCATAACTTCAGTTTTACCTCTAGTGTTTTATATTTTATTTTCGTACAGCTAGCTATTTAGTTAATTGTTAGCTTGCTAGCTTTCATTCATTTTTGGTCATTCCTCTACTATAAAATACAACTGTAGGGTACAAGAGCGTTAACTAGCCTCTGATTTATTTATTTTTTACCTCACGTTTGTAACTGCAGTTGTATTTATAGTCGAGGACCTAAACAAACTGTTTTCTGGCTAATTAGCTAACAGTTCTGGTAGCACTAGCTATCGTTGCTGTCTGCTAGATTCGTTAGTTTTAGAGGATTTGAGATCTTAGAAGACTAGCTGAGTATTTTTAACTAATCTCACTCACAAAAACGCAGTATTTTTTATGTACAAACAATATGTTGATACACTGGAATAAAGCCACTGAAAGTATTACCAGCATTAGTTACAACATTATAAGTGAGTTCGTCAATACTGAGAACACTTCTGTCTGAGAAAAACTTTTGTTTTAGTGGACTGTTATTATAACATTCACATATTCTGGAAACTGATCATCACTGATCTCCTCCAAGAATTATTATTTTTTTCTGTCAAACACAGAAATGAAGTCTCTCGCTCTCATTTTGCCAATCCGCAGAGCCGCCTCTCCTGATTGGCCACAGAGTTAATCCCAGGAATGTATCTCATTCAGCCAATCGGGGAGGAAAGAGTGTCGAGCGTTCGTTTAAATATGCAAAATACATCGTTAACAGACACATAACTTTAACACAATTCAGAGTTATACACAGATGTACAGTTAGTGAAACATTGATAATGAGGTTCTTGCGTAGAAATGTTGCAAACGAACCGTTTCACCGCACGGTGGCCATTTCGGCTCAAAAAAGGACAGGAAACCATTCAAGTAAGGTGGCGTGTCGGGGAAAGAAAACCGTTAATCTGAACCTGTCGGCTCTGTTACTCTGCATCCATGTAAAATGTTCCTTTTAAATTCAACACTGTAGAGTTTTGTAATCATTAGCATCTTTAACATGTTGTGTACTGAGTGTGTTGACAGAAACTCAAACAAATCACACACAATTTCTTCTGAAATTCACCACGAACCCTTCTTAAACTGAAACTACAATAAAACATTGGAAATTAAAATTATTCAGTGACAAACATGCAGATTAAATAAAGTGATGAGTTGAAACGTTGAATTTTAATTGTTTTTTTGTTTTTTAACCAGACACTCGTCACGTTTGTGAAAATCATTAATAAGTCATGATAACATCCTGATTTTTTTAAAAAGTCTTAAAGCTGTTAAAATATCTGAACATTTAGGAAGGCAGCAATTAGCACTGCACAATAAATCTTATTAAAAACAGATTTATAGGACCATTAAATTTCAATTTTCAATCAAAAAAACAAAACATCTATGTACTAAAAACAACGATGACAGCATGCTAACGTTAGCGTGTTAACACTCTATTGGACGTTGTCATGCCGATGTTTATAAAATGATCTTTAACTTGTTGGCTGGAATTATAGTTGTGCGAAAAGACTTTTCAAATCTCAACACCTGCGCATCGAACAAGCTAGTGAGCTGATCTACAAAGAAAAAAAAAGTTAAATTTATGTTCATGTTTGTACAAGAGCAGCCTGGAGAGATGGGTTCAACGTTAGCATGCATGCTCACAGTTAGCAAGTTAACATGCTAATACTTAGCATTCCATGTTTGCATTAATAAAGCTGAGGCTAACAGGGATTCAGTCATTGGTTTCTTGTCATGAACTTGTACTGAACAAGTGGACATTTTGACCTCATGATGGCGCTACACGAAAAGTCACGAATTCATCACAAAATTCATGGCAATCCATCCAATATTTTCTAAATATTTAACTTTTTTTTTTTTTTTAGATACAGCTGTGATAAATGTCTGGTGAAAACAAACAATTAAAACTCAACACATCAGGGAATTCTGCTGGAAGATTAAACTGGTCTCAGACACCATTTCAAACTAAAGAGCGATGTTACTTCAGTCTCTTTTCTCTGATGATCCAGAGAGCAAAGAAAACATGTTGTGCTTCCTCCACATAGTGTTTTTCTCACTGTTCTGTTCTTTAAGAACAACCAAACATACAGACGACAGAACCGACTGTCGCAGAGTTTCTTCCTTCATTACGAGAAGCCGCGGACGTCCTGCTGGTGTTTTTGTATTTTGGATTTTACTAAAATATTCGTGATAAGAAGCAGGAGAGGATCAGCTGGAACGAGCTGCTGTCAAACTTCCATCACATTCACTGGAGTTTTAAGAGAGAAGTTTAATGGCCTATTGACATTTTATTAGGCCAAATCATTAATCAAACGTCACAAGTTCCCAGAAACTGAAGTGACCGCTTCAAATGTTTGTGTCTGATCAGCAGCCGGAACTGCAACTCAATAAATTCATTTAATCTGTGATCAAATTATAATTTCTGTCCTTCAAAACTGATCCAAACACTCAGCTTTCATGTAGCGTTCAATGTTTCCTCTCCTGTTTCTCTGTTATCCGAACACTCGAGTCAACAGCTCAGAGTAAAATCCAGTAGAAGTTTTTTAATTAAATGTGTCTCAGGCAGCAACAGGATTAACCTGGAGTCTGAATTCTGATGCTTCCAGCCTGTTTAGCGTTTCTCTTCCAGGTTCAATTCTTCTCAGGATGTAAACACCGACCTGGAAAAGTCCCAGACGCTGTACTTTCCCAGCTGCTCGTGAATGCAGCGAAACAAATGAGATCGCCTAAAATCTGATCAGCTGATCCTCAGATTCAAAACAAATCTGTTAGAAACTTCAGCGCCACGTTTAAAAATCAGAAAACAAACATTTCAATTCTCAGACTCAAGCTCGCAAAGGCCGGACGGAGTCGAACAAAAGCAGCTGGGAAAAACGTCGGCGTCTGCGGTCACATGATGCCGTTGGTGACGTACTGGAAGGAGTCGTAGAGTTTGGTGGTGATGGAGCGCATGGATCCGTCCACCAGCTGCTCCACCAGCAGCTGCAGCTGCTCCTCCGTCAGAGACATGTGGAAACGCTCCTTCAGGCCGCGGATGGTGCTGGAGCCGTGGAAGCAGGGCAGGTGGGAACCTGGAGGACGAAGTAAAAAGACACGGGAGGAAACGTACTGACTGTTAACGCCCACTGAGAAGAAAAAGAGTTGAAAAATGAGCAGATTCATCTTCTTTCCTTTGGTCCGAAACAAGAACAACAGAGTTTGTGAAGACGGTCGGACGCCATCTTGTTTGCACGTGCAGCAGAGTTAATGTTTCTACCTGCCATTACTACTTTATTTCCCACTGACTCTGGTTCGTTACTGGCTCAAAAGACCCTCTGTGATTGGTTTCTTTGCTCCACCTGAATGTGTTTTGTCACATTACACCTTTCTGTGCTCCACCTGAGAATCAAGCGGCACAAACAACTGGATGGACTTAAAGGGAAACTTTGGCACTTTTCAACCTGGACCCTGCACTTTCAACCTAAAGTTGCATAAAATGGAAATACTTGAGTAAATTTACCGGTGTTACCTTGTTGCATGATCTCCACGATCTGCAGCACCTTCTCCATGTGTTTCCTGGCAGCGATCAGACCCTGGAGCATCAGCATCTTGTAGTAGATAAACATGTCGCCGTTCAGACCGCCCATCACCTGAAGCACACATTCAGTCAGTAACTTTAACTCCTGAATGTGACCTGCTGCCTTTCAGTTTGACAGTATATCTGTCTGCTGAAGGTCTTCAGGGATCCTCAGGTGCTCGTTACACTCACCTCTGACCGTCTTCAGGTCAACTTTCTTTTTGAAAACTAATTAATGCATCAGGTTCGAGCAGGTTTTCCCACAGGTTTGTGCTGGATCAGGACCCCTGAAGACCTCCAGTGTGTGCACACTCAGGCCCCCGACACCAATGAAGTTCATTTAAAACTGGAACACAAACTCAAAACTGTCCTCGTTTACTCACATCAACGAACTCTGACGTGAGTTTGAAGGCCGACGTCTCGAAGCCGAGGTTGCGGGGAGAGCTGGAGAGGATGAAGCCGAAGTCGATGTGAATGATGTGACCTTCAGAATCCAGCAGGATGTTCCCGTTGTGTCTGCAGAGATCAGTTTCATGTCAGAGACAGAGACGGGACGGTTAGCCTAGCTTAGCACAAAGACCGGGAGCAGGGGGAAACTGTTAGCATAGCTCCATCAAAAGAGACTACATACTGAAGGTTAAGCAGGTTTTTAGTGTGTTTGTGATATTGGGCTATGTAAATAAAGATGTCTTCACAGTGGAGACAGTTTTTAGGCTGGATTCAGACCAACTCAGGCGCTGCGTCGAAAACGCCAGTCCTCCCATTAATTATGAACGGGGGGTTGTGCGTTTAGGCTGCAGGGGGTGTCCAAAAAAATGCAGCGACCTGCGACGGAAAAGTTGAAACAGAATCAACTTTTGGAGAAACGCAATCCAGCGATCAGACCGGTCGGACTGCTTCACAGTTAGCATGAAATATCACTGAAACCAGTTCATGGACCAGACTATGATACTGTCCCGGTTGTGTCCTCGCTTGGTTTCTTTCGTGTACCCAGCTTCGGCGTCTGTGTCTGGCTTACAGTCTGTGCTGAAAAACAGTAAGAAGCTTCCTTTGGTTTGTGTTCGAGACAGCGGTGAATGAGGAGAGGGAGCGCCGGTGAATCAGAGAAATAAAATGTTATTTTCTGATTGTTTCACAGCGGTTTACGCCCACACGCCGCCGCACAAACCTGAGGCTAATCGATGCAACGCCTGATTTGGTCTGAATTCAGCCTTTCTGCGCTGTTGATGAGACACTGATCTCGAAAAGATGGAGGAGCTGCTCACAGCTGGGCGGTTTTAAATCTTCAGAAAAACATTTTGCTTTCTGTTTGCGAAGTTTAACTTCAATACTTTCTGTTGGTATAAAAGGATTTGGGACACAAACTAAGAGTCTAAAGTCATGCTAGCTGCTCTGTGAGGCTGCGCTTTGAGCTACATGCTAACATCAGCAAGCTAACATGCTGATGTTTAGCAAGTATAATGTTTACCATGCTCACCATCTTAGGTGAAGAGGTTGTAATTTGTGTTTAGTGCTAATTAGCTAAACTGTCTTTCACCTGCAGCAGGTAACAGATGAGGCTGTGTGTGTGTGCGTGTGTGTCTCACCTGTCTTTCACCTGCAGCAGGTAACAGATGAGGCTGTATCCGGCGCAGCTCTGGACGAAGTTCCTCTGAGCGGTGAGGAAAGCTTCGGTGGTGAAGCTGCCGTGTTCCTGCAGGAAGTAGTCGAGCAGCGACAGCTGACTCTGTTTACGCACCTGACGGACAGGAAACGCCAACCACATGAACAAGTTTAGAAAAACACCTGACAGGTAGATGATCCCACAGAACTTAAATGATCTTCTGACTGTGTGTTTCAGGCGGCTTTCAGGTTAATTCTTCCTTTAGCGTTTATTCATCGATGGACCTCCAAGATGGCGTCACACTTTTATTTTCTGTCGTCCCTTATTTGCGGTCTATAAACATTTAAATGTGTTGCTAATAAATACTATTGTTAATAAATGCAGCTACTAAACGGACCTCGTGGCGAGATGGTTCTGTCAGCTGCTGTTTTCAGGTCAAGAACTTTTAATATCGCTAACTAAAGTATCGCTAACATTCTTTCATTCAAAGATAAGTTCCCATGATGCCTTGTTGAGTTGCGTACCTGGTGCAGAGAGACGGCGTTGAGGACGGGTTCGATCATGCCGCTGTCTGATGACATCACCAGGATCTTGTAAGGTTTGATCCACAGAGGAACTCGCTCCTGCTGCCAGATCGACTGCACACACAAAAACACACGACTCAGGTTTCTGTCGGATCGCCTTCGACTTCCCGTGAAACACGAAATCTGTTCTGACAGTTAAAGACTCAAAATAACGTCATCACCAGAATCTGAAATGACTCTGGTCGTCCTGCTGAGGAAAGTCGACACCAAACAAACAAAGACCTTTTAACGTTGCTGCAGTTTAGTTTCATCACATCTTCTGACTAACAATCAGCTCCGTTGGGTCCGAAGCTTAAAACCGCTCGTATTAAAATGATTTACTCAAATTATTACCGCATAATTCATGAGTACCAAAGAATAACGTCAGAAAATGAGAGTAAATGGCATTTTATGAGAAGAAACGGTGATAAATTCCCAGGAATAATAATATTCCAGGTGTGTCAGTACCTGCAGCTGTCGGAGGACCTGATAGGCCAGCAGCTCCTGTCTCAGGTCGTCTCCACACTTCACAATAACGGACAGCAGCCTCCAGTTCAGCAGGTGACCGTACGGAGAGGCTTCTCTGATCCGCCTGTAGATAAATATATAAACACAGCGGTGGTGAAGAAGCAGCTGATGACAAAACACCTGAGAGGTGCTTATGGACTCACCTGACTTTCTCCTCCCAGGGTTCTTTGAGGGCGACAGCTGACGGGTCCTCGGGGTCTCTCCTGAACGTGGTCGGAGTGTGAGCGAGGTTCTCCGACAGACGGCGTCTGGAGAACCAAAACACCACGAGAACAAACAGATCAAGCGTTAGAAACTAGTGACGGACTGAACACCTTCGCTGAGTGAGTCTAATAAAACTGTTGACTCAATAATTTACACAAGTTCTGCAGTAAAATAACTAACAAATGCAAAAGTCTACATATCAAATATCTTGCTAACATGGAATATAAATGTGCCTTATTGGTGCGATGGTTTAAAGGGCCAATATGTCATAACTGCTGCTAACTGGCTAGTTAGCTCAGTTAGCCGTGCAGCTATCGGAATGGGCAACGAAACCGGGATCAGCAGGCCAGGCCGGATCCGAACACAGCCTCCGAGACCGACGGAGGCCAGTTTGACGACAGGGAATACAGTACCGAGGTGATTTACAGCGGCTCCGACTCTGGGGCGGCGGAGACACGGCGGCGTCAGGCGGAGAGGAGCGAGACGAAGGTCGGGCACCGGAGAGGCAGCGACAGAATATTTCTCACATCTGACTCGGTGGATTAAGGGTTTATTTCGACCAAACCAGAGTTGGTGATTGCTGGAAGAGTTTTATTTTGTTTCTGTCGAGTTTGAATGAAGCGTGTTTCACGATGTACTAGTTCGGTGAACGAGAGAAACGTGAACTCAGAAGGTGCACGGTTGTATTTTTCTCTTTGATAAGGAAAATAGGTGTTACCTTTCTGGACATTTTGTTTATTTAGTAGACTAAAAAAAAAAAGCTGAGAGAGCTTGTGCAACGCAGCGAACTCGCCGCTGGAGCTATCGGACTAGTTATCGCACAGGGCGGGCCGCGGCTAGCAGGTTAGCATGCTAACTTCAGTAGAAACACAGACGTCTTTGACGTGACGGTTCATAACGTCGGTTCATTTTAATTTTTAAAAAAAAAAGGTTTTTAAAATTAAATTCTGGCCAAGACTTACATACGAGTCACACTGTGATGTGATCGGAGAGCGATCATTAAAATATTACTTGTTCTCGTACCGATGAACATCGTCATATTTCTCAGTTATTCGAGATGTTTGCGTGGTTAAACTTTCAACACTGTCACATGGTTTTCTTCATTAGACGCCAGCTCTGATCTGACGTACTGAAACCTGGTGTGTGTGCGCGCACCTGATGTCGCCGGCAGCGATGAAAACCGGCTCTTTGCTCTCCAGACTCGTGATGCTGTCGACTGAAAACTGACTGATGTTATCGCTGCTGCTGGTCTGAGCCTCCACCTGCACACACACACACACACACACAATAAAATGATTAATATTAAAACCTCACAGGCGTTGTGGACTAGTTGCGTTCCTGTCCTGTGATCAGCTCAATCAGCAGCTGATGAGATGAAGCTGCTGGCTCTCACGTGGAAACACCTGTTCAGGTATACGCAGGTGAGTTTTCTATTCCCTGTGTTGTTACGACTGATGGTTTGGACCTTTTCTTTAATAGACTATAAACAAATATTATCTTCTATAAAAGCTGTTTTGGAAACTATTATCTATATTAAAGTGAAATAAAACCTGTTCGGCTGATAAATATTAAACTTTAACATACTTGTTTTTTTACTCATTGTTTATTTAATTAGTTAAATATATATGAATATGCATCACCATGACATCACTTAATAATCAACCAATTACAAGGAACGTTAAATTAACTATTAGGAGGGAGGAGGAGGAGGAGGGAAGGCAAGAGGAGGAGGGAGGACAAGGAGGTGGAGGAGGAGGAGGAGGAGGGAGGACAAGGAGGTGGAGGGAGGCAAGAGGAAGGAGGAGGAGGACGGTTACTGTCTGAAGAGGTGATATCAGACAGACTCTTCTGATGGAGCTAGGCTAACAGTTTCCCCCTGCTTCCAGTCTTTGTGCTAAGCTAGGCTAACCACATCCTGGACCGGTCTACGTTTCTGTCCTGTGATCAGCTCATTTTCGATCTTCACAGTTCTGATAAAATGCATTTTATAACAGCAGCTGATGAGATGAAGCTGCTGGCTCTCACGTGGAAACACCTGTTCAGGTGTCCGCAGGTGAGAAGAGAGTTTTCTATTCCCTGTGTTGTTACGACTGATGGTTTGGACCTTTTCTTTAATAGACTATAAACAAATATTATCTATATTAAAGTGAAATAAAACCTGTTCGGCTGATAAATATTCAACTTTAACATACTTGTTTTTTACTCATTGTTTATTTAATTAGTTAAATATATATGAATATACATCACCATGACATCACTTAATAATCAACCAATTACAACGAACGTTAAATTAACTATTTCTTCTGACTTGATACGTTAAAAAATGTCACATTAAATGGAATTAATGTCGTCTTTTTTAAACGTTATTGGAAATGAACAATAAAAAATGCAAATCAATAAATCTCGCAACGACTTTCAGGATCCACTCTGGGAACCACCGAAGAACCTTCGTCTCACCTCCACCTGCAGCTGTCCGATGTCGTCGGTGGCCCACGCCTCGTCGTCGTTGTCGTAGTTTGGGACGGTGGAGAAACTTCCTGCTCTGTGCTCTGATGTCATCCCGCTGTTAGCGTTAGCCGCGGTGACGCCGCCACAGTCCAGGTTCTCCGCAGAGCGAGCGGATCGGATCCTCGTCTCCGGGATCCGAACGGGAAGAGGAGACGTCTCGAAGCTCTCGCACTCCAACACCTCCACGTAGATGATGTACGGAGCCTGAGGAGGAGGAGGAGGAGGAGGAGGAGAGGGAGGAGGAGGAGGGAGGACAAGAGGAGGGCAAGAGGAGGGAGGAGGAGGGAGGACAAGGAGGAGGAGAGCAGGAGGAGGGAGGACAAGGAGGAGGAGAGCAAGAGGAGGAGGAGGAGAACAAGAGGAGGAGGAGGAGGAGGGAGGACAAGGAGGAGGAGAGAGCAAGAGGAGGAGGAGGAGGAGGACAAGAGGAGGAGGAGGAGGAGGGAGGAGAGGAAGAGAGGAGGACAGGAGAGGAGGGCAAGAGGAGGGAGGACGAGGAGGAAGAGGGGAGGAGGAGGGAGGAGGGAGGAGGAGGAGGAGGAGGGAGGACAGGACAGGAGGAGGAGGAGGAAGGACAAGGAGGAGGAGGAGGAGAGCAGGAGGAGGAGGAGGGAGGACAAGGAGGAGGAGAGCAAGAGGAGGAGGAGGAGAACAAGAGGAGGAGGAGGGGGAGGGCAGGAGGAGGAGGAGAGGGAGGACAAGAGGAGGGCAAGAGGAGGGAGGACGAGGAGGAAGGAGGACAAGGAGGAGGAGGGAGGACGAGGAGGAGGAGGAGGAGGAGGGAGGAGGGCGGGAGGAGGGCAAGAGGAGGGAGGAGGACAAGGAGGAGGAGGAGGGAGGACAAGGAGGAGGGAGGAGGAGGGCAAGAGGAGGAGGAGGAGGAGGGAGGACAAGGAGGAGGGAGGAGGAGGGCAAGAGGAGAGCAAGAGGAGGAGGAGGAGGAGGGAGGAGGGCAGGAGGAGGAAGAAGGAGGGCAAGAGGAGGAGGAGGAGGGAGGGGCAAGAGGAGGAGGAGGAGGGCAGGAGGAGGAGGGCAAGAGGAGGGAGGAGGACAAGGAGGAGGAGGAGGAGGGCAAGGTAGAGGTGATATCAGACAGACTCTTCTGATGGAGCTAGGCTAACAGTTTCCCCTGCTTCCAGTCTTTGTGCTAAGCTAGGCTAACCATGTCCTGGACCGGTCTACGTGCTGGACACAGACATGAAACTGATATCCAGTTATTCTCAGATGCTTCAGATGGACGTCACTAAACGTCTCATTGCTCCTGTTACATGTCTCCAGTTTGTTACAGTCTCCAGGTTTAGTTACCTGGTCAGCTGTGTCGGTGTGTTTCCTGTTACCTGGTCAGGTGTGTTGTCTGTTACCTGGTCAGGTCTGTTACCTGGTCAGGTGTGTCGGTGTGTTGTCTGTTACCTGGTTAGGTCTGTTACCTGGTCAGGTGTGTCGGTGTGTTGTCTGTTACCTGGTTAGGTCTGTTACCTGGTCAGGTGTGTCGGTGTGTTGTCTGTTACCTGGTCAGGTCTGTTACCTGGTCAGGTGTGTCGGTGTGTCTCCTGTTACCTGGTCAGGTCTGTTACCTGGTCAGGTGTGTTTCCTGTTACCTGGTCAGGTCTGTTACCTGGTCAGGTGTGTCGGTGTGTTGTCTGTTACCTGGTCAGGTGTGTTACCTGGTCAGGTGTGTCGGCGTGTCTCCTGTTACCTGGTCAGGTCTGTTACCTGGTCAGGTGTGTCGGCGTGCCTCCTGTTACCTGGTCAGGTCTGTTACCTGGTCAGGTGTGTCTCGTGTTACCTGGTCAGGTCTGTTACCTGGTCAGGTCTGTTACCTGGTCAGGTGTGTCTCGTGTTACCTGGTCAGGTCTGTTACCTGGTCAGGTGTGTTTTCAGTTACCTGGTCAGGTGTGTTGGCGTGTCTCCGTTACCTTGTCCTTGGAGTTGAGCACCACGGCCTGCGTGTGAGGGATCCTGCAGACGTGGTGCTGGTGCTCGGCGGTGGGCAGCCAGACTCGGGCCGGCAGCTTGTGGTTGAGCAGCAGCAGCTCTGAGATCAGCCGCTGGGTCTTCTGCTCTTTGGTGGGCAGCGTGGCCAGACGCTTCCCGATGCAGAGCAGAGACTTCACGAACTCCCTCTGAGGACGGAGACGCTCCGGCTGGAACAAACACAAATAATACACGAAATAAAATCAACAGTCGATCGAAGGAAAACTAATCTGCAGCCATTTTGATAAGCGATTAATCATTTTTCAATCAAAAATGCCCAAAACTTTGCTGCTTCCAGTTTCTCAAATGTCTCGGTGTTTAAAAACACGGTTACTTTAAGAACACCAGATGCAGCTCTGGTTTTTAGGGATGTAACACTGAGGCCGGGTGGAGCGGCACTCCGTCACGAGGTTTGGTTCTTTGTTCTCAAATAGAAGAAGAAGAAAATAAAAAACATAAAAACCGCTGCAGCCACAGAACGTGTATTTCAGTCGGTCCGAAGATCATAAAGTGTCAAAGAGTTGGAACAAACTGCAGAAGACGTTTCATTCAGCAAGTTAAACCTCTTTAAAAAGGTGAAATTTAAAAAAGTCAGATGTTTCACGTGAACCACCTGCAGTTCACCAGTTGGTCCACCAGAGAGCAGAGTGGCTCCGCCTCTGACCAGGTGAACATGGCGTCCAGTTACCGTGGAGACAGCTGCCTGATGATGAAGCTGCTGAGCAGCAGAGAGCCTGATTCCAGACGCTGAGTTCACTGACCGGCTCTGTTGTGTTCCTCCTGAACCTGAACCTGAAACTGATCGTGATCCTGATCCTGATCCTGATCTGTCTCTGCCAGTGCTGGAGGAAGTATAAGATCCTTTACTGCAGTAAAAGTACTAATACACACTGTAAAAAAATACTCGTTCTGGATTCATCTGCTCATTATTTTCTCCATTAATCGATTGATTTGTTTTGTTTGTAAAAGTTGTGAAAATAGTGAGAAATGCTGATTTAAAAATAAATCAATCAATAAATAAATCAATAAATGAATTCATGACAATGTTAAACTGACGCAGAGATTAAATGACCTCTGAAAACACTTCTGATTCAAGAAACAAACACGCTGTGTCGGGGAAGTGGAGGTCAAACAGGAAGCTGTCAGCACCGCGGACAGCGTCACGGCGGGCGGCTCCTGAGGAGCTGTCTACCTCACTGCGGTGCTGAAATGACCTCGCGAGCGCGCTCCCGTTTGACATAAAAAGGCGTGCGCCGTCTACGTTTACGCCGCTGCGTTCTGTCCCGATCACAGCGTCACCCACCAGTCGATCGACAGGAAAATCAATCAGCTGCTGATTTGATAATCGGATTATAGTTTAAATGATTTTTCAAAACCTTCTCTGGTGTCAGTTTCTCCGACGTGACGGTTTCCTGTTTTGCATCTCAGTGAGCTGAATGTCTTTGAGTTATAGATTATTATTATTATTATTATTATTATATTACAGAAACATCTGAAGACGTCACTTTGGACTCTGGACTGTTGTTTTCAATTAAAAATAAAAATGTAATAACTGGAGAAGTTTCTTTGGAGCTGTTTCTGGACAGATGCTGAAAATCAGAGTTAGTTTGAATTATTTAAAAAAAACACATTGATGAACTAAATAAATGAGCAGCCGCTGAGTCATGTGACCGACGCCTGTGAGCTGGTTCTGGTCTCCGATCAGTTCTGTTCCGGTTCAGGAGTTTCCCCTCGTCCGGTTTCTAACTAAACATTTTGGAAACCTTCACGTGTCGAGTCTCGTCACATGACGGAGCTGCTGTTTCAGACAGTTCGGCATCACGTGGTTTAAATCCTCCTCCGGGGGCCTCCGGGTCCCCCCACCCCACCCCGAACCAGGTCGGGAGGTTCGGCTCCGCCGGCCGACACATGGAAACATTTCAGAGACGTTTTGGGAGGAAATCAAAGGCAGGAAAGATGTTTACGTGACCCAGATTCTGCAGCACGAAACACAGAAACCAGCAGATTTTACAGTTTGAGTTTGTATTTAATATCAACGAGTTTAACAAAAGTATTTCTTTTTTTATAAACGCGAACTTTTAAACCCCGCAGACTTTATGAAAGAGGCTTCATCCAGCAGAGAAACAACTGAAGGAGACGTCAACAAGAGCTCAAACACTCGGTCGATTAATCAATTTAGTCGATCGACAGAAAATTAATTGGCAACTATTTTGACAATCTTTGACGTTATCTGATAAACTGAATATATCGGACATTTAAACATCGGACTGTCTGAAGATTTAAAAGGACATTTTCACTATTTTCTGACATTTTACAGACGAAACGATTAACTGAGAAAATAAAAATCACCAGAACAAACACGAGCAGAGAAACGCTGACTGCTCAGGTAAAATAAGGTAAGACAGACAGACGGG
>NC_058058.1:1016750-1049250 GCF_020085105.1 Siniperca chuatsi
CAGAGACCCAACAAATCCCACCACGAGCAAGCACTTGGCCACAGCGGCTTTAAGAGGCAGAAAAAACTTCCAGACTAAGAGGCAGAAACCTCGAGCAGAACTAGACTCAATGGTGGGCGGCCATAGCTGCTACTTTATATACAGTTAGCTAGTTTTAACTGCTTTATATACAGTTAGCTAGTTTTAGCTACTTTATATACAGTTAGCTAGTTTAGCCCAGTGGTTCCAAACATAGGGGTCGGGCCCCTCCAAAGGGTCACCAGATAAATCTGAGGGGTCGTGAGATGATTGATGGGAGAGGAAAGAAGAAAAAACAAAGTTCTGATACACAAATCTGTTTTCAGTTTTTGGACTTTTCTCTAATCTTTGATTTTTTTGTGAAATATTGCAGAGTTTTACCTGTTTGAGCCTCAAACAGTTATTTAAATGAAAATATTTGAGAAGTTTATAGGATAAATGTCTCTTTGGTGGAACTGACAACAACTCAGAGGCATCTGAAACATGAAGAAGACACGTCATTTATATTTTGTTTTTTTCTTGGCATTTCATTTATTTATTTATTATTTATTTTGCTGGCAAATCGCTCCAGTTTTAATTCAGCAGTCAGCTTTTTGTTGTAAATTAAGTTCTCAACGATGATGCTTGATGATTGGTGATTTTAGTAGTAGAAGATTCAACAGCTGACATCTGCTCAGATTTATAATCTTATCGATTTATTCTTTGATCAGATAGTTCCTGATTTAAACGATCGTTTCTCCAGTTTTGATTCAGCTGCTCGTGTTTAAACAACATTTGACAACTTTGGCTCCTTTTGATTAATGAAAGAAAAAGGAGACTTGTAAAAAAAACCCGTCTCAAGTATCTAAAACAGAACAAAACAATAATCAGAGTTTAATGTTCACAGTTTGTTTCTTCAAACAACGCTGCTGCTGCCGTTAGCCTGCTGCTGTTAGCCTGTTTCTGTTAGCCTGCTGCTGTTAGCCTGCTGCTGTTAGCCTGCTGCTGTTAGCCTGCTAATGTCTGCCTGCTGCTGTTAGTCGCTGGTTAAACTTGCCTGACCTGAACTGAAGAGCAACCAGCTGAAAGAAGAAGGCCAGAGGGCTTCGACTCCTTTCAACAGTTTATTTAACACACAACACAGACTGTCTGCTGTTACTTTGGAGAGTAGAAAAACAGGCATGGTGGGAGGATACTCGCTGTTAGCTTCATGCTAATGACTTAATATAATAGAGGCTTTAGGAACAACATCACTGAAATAATGTAAAGAATGATAACAGTGCACTCAGAGCTGCACCTGAGTCTCTCTCTCTCTCATTCCTTGCCGCTGTGGCCAAGTGCTTGCTCACGGTGGGATTTGTTGGGTCTCTGTAAATAATATTATAAAGAGTTTGGTCCAGACCTGCTCTATAGGAAAACTGCAGTGAGATAACTTCTGTTATGAACTGGCGCTATATAAATAAAGTTGAATTGAATAACTGTGTCTTGAGAAATTAATGTTACACACACATTGGGCGCCTTTTGTAATCTTATAACTGGAATTTGACTTGTGAAAGAATTACTTCACCTTTATGACCACATGAGCAGAGCTGGTGGAGTTCAGTATCAGATGCTAAAAACCTCTGTACACAGTGTCTATATATATATATATTTTAATATGTGTCTGATTTTAATGAGAAAAAAGCTGGACTGTGATTGTAAAAGAAATTAATAAAATGGATTTAACTAAAACTATTATCAAAAATTAAGCAATCTGCTTCTTCCGTCCTGATAAAACATCACAACCAGAGTTCATCCATCTGCAGGGCTCAGTTTGAGCTCTTTTTAAAAAAAGACTGTATCTTTGTCTTCTTCAAACATTTGGGGTAAAAGCTGTTGAGATAAACTTTTACTACCTCAAACTATTTCAACCTTTTCTCGGCTACATTTTCACTGTTATCAGTCATGAACTTTCTCTGGAAAATAACTGGTTCAGCCATAAATATTGCAGCTTTTCTTTATCAGGAGGTCAGAAGTTCAGCATCAAATAAGGAGCTTTGTTATAGTTTTATTCTCCGTCTTCAGTCTCTCGTGTGTTTGACTTTTTCCAGTGGAGGATCTCTTACTGCTCTCGAAATAACAAGAAGTGGAAAATATGATCAAACATCAGCAGACGTTTACACTTTTCTCTCTGCTTCATCCCTCCGTCTCTCATCTTTTTAATAGCCTCTTTTTTTTTGGACCATGAAAAGAGGAAAAAAGATTCAGAGTTTTCTCTCTCTGTGTGTTTGTGCAGGAGGAACCAAACGTGGCTCTCAGCCAATCACATCGCACTCTGCGTCTGGCTCCCGGCCAATGGAGAGCCTCGGCCTGCATGTGACCGAACAACCGGCCAAGAATGTGACAACAGAGAAAACATACTCCGAAAAAGTCTGTTGTAATCTCCTTTTTCACAAAACAAATAATCTCCAGTCGTCTTCCAGACTCACAAACTGGAAACCAGTTTACACTCTCAGCCTCTGTCCAGACACAACAACAACACAAAACCAACAAAACAACAACTACCAGTGGTTCTCTTTTGTTCTGTTCAGCCCCGACAGATAAGACTGAAGCTCAAGACGAGCTAAAAGCTACCGAGACAAACCAGCATAAAGATGTTCATGCTAAAGACTAAGTAAATCCACCAGACAACACCCTGAATCGCTGCTCGGTAACCACCGGAGCTCTGCAGGTAGACGACCCGCAAATCCCATGCCAACGGTCATGTGATCTTGTACCAAAACAAACATGGACGCCAACCAGCAGCTTGTTCATATGCAGCAACAATTGTGCTGAAAAAGTGTAGGCGTGTAGGACTTCAGTTAACTTCAGGTAAAGCGGTTTGTTTACAGGTTGCCAGTCGCAAATATCAAACATGTTTAAAAAGACACTTTCTGAGAACGACTGGCAGCAACTGGATCTGAAGACTTCAGATTAACTCTTTACTACTGCTGCAGATAATATTCAACGAGTCTTTGGGTTTACCACGATTCTTATGCACAGCGGTGCTCTGAGCTAAATGCTAACATCAGCAGTTAGCATGCTGATGTTTAGCAGGTATAATGTTTACCATGTTCACCATCTTAGTTTAGCGTGTTAGCATGCTAATATTAGCTAGTTAGCAGTGAACACAGAGTGAAGCTGAGGCTGATGGGAGCGTCATCAGCTCTGCAGGTATTTGGTCAGAAACCAAAGTGTCGGACACGTTAACATGTCGACCTGATGGTGGCGCTAGATGGAAAGTCAGAGGATCAGCAGAGTTATTACAGTTCATCCTGAGGGGAGCGTGAACGATGAAGCACGTTTCATCACAATCCATCCAGCAGCTGCTGAGATGTTTTACTAAAAACAACAAATGTGAACCTCCATAGAGTCATGTTGCTGACATGGCTAATAATGTCCATCCAAATGAAGCACAGAACCTCCTGGTCTTTAATATTTATTTATATTACATGAAATTATTATATTATAGAAGGATGAAAAGATGAAGGTGTGTGATAATAACACTCAGGTGTACAGACGTATACAACACGCTCTAAACACATAAAAACACCTGTTCCAAAACAGGTGATGAATGCATGCTGAAAGGTCTCATCACGTGAGAGGCAAACAAAAAGCACGATGAGACAACAAAATAACAGTCTGGTCCTTACCTCCTCGTGGACAGCTTCCACTTTCGGGTTACTCCCTGTGCGTCGGAGGCCGGAGCCGGGTCCGCTGCTTGCCAGTGTGGCGTCTGACTTGGATCTCTGGTGTGTCCTCCTGGACGGAGAGGCAAACACCTCCGCCTCCCCCAGTACGGGGCTGTCCGGGGAGGGGCCGGATTCCATGTTGCTGCTGTTGTGCCTCCGGTGACAGCGGCGGTGGGATGGCGAGGACACCGGGCTCTCAGAAACAGAAGCTGAAACTGCTCTGGGAGCTTCAGATGAAGGTGCAGAAGGTTTGAGTTCGTCCGACAGGATGAGTTTTCGGAGTTTGGTGCCTCTGGAGTGACGCTGGGTGGAGATGTGCATGTCCGAGGAGTAAGCACCCAACAGCCAAGCTGTCAGCAGGGAGAAGGTTATACTACCTCTGCAACGGTGGATCTGAGAGAGACACAGGCAGAGAAAGACTTTAGATCAAATCGTAGAAAAGGTTTCATTCTCAATTGTGAAAATGGTCTGAGAACTCAGATATTTAAGCTACTCTGTGTTGCTTAGGCCCCGCCCTCAGGGAGGAGTCTTTGTGAGTATCTGCTGTTTACCTGCCTAGTTTCACCTGAAACTGACCTTCTTTTGTTGGCCTAAGCAACACAGATTAGCGTACATTTCTGTGTTCTCAGACCATTTACACAATTGAGAATGACTTCCGGATGGGAGCCGAAACGTCTTGATTCTGAAAACAGCGTCCAGACGACTACGACTGAAACCTTTTCTACGATGGACCACTCCTGGACGAATGAGGGACTACACCGCCTTGTTTAGATCAAATGTCAATATCTGAAATATTACATTTTTATTTTGTTAAATAAGTTTTCAAATAGGGCCAGGGCGATATGGCTCCCCATATGGCAACAGCACACCCACAAGAACAAGGCCATAAGCCTTTTCCAAGTCCACAAAGTACATTCAGATTGTGGAGGGTCCCATGACCCATCCAGCCATCTTGCAAGGGTAAAGAGCTGATCCCTAATCTGGGGTTCCTCAATTGACCAGAGCCTCCTCTCCAGCACCATGGCATACATTTTCCTAAGGAGGCTGGGTAGTGGGACACCCTGACAATTGAGGCAAATCCTTTGGCCCTGTTTTTAAAAAAAGGGACCCACTAACCCATCTACCAATACATAGGAACTGATGCCTCACTAATCAGGTGTCTGAGGACTCACCAGGTACGGTCTGATGGCGTCTCCCACCTCGGTGTCCATGTGCACGTACATGTTGAGCAGCTGCGGCAGGTAGAAGTCCACCTCGCTGTCGGGGAAACTGAAGAGGCGGTTGCCGATGTACGCCTGCACCCCTGGCTCCTTCGACTTGTACAGGTAGGAGATCGCCATGGAAACGTCAAAAAGCTTGGACTCGAACAGGCGCAGCAGCCACGACTGTTTAGATGAGGACGATGATGATGCCGACGGCAGTAAAGACGACCCAGGCCGGGCTGAAGGAAGTGGATCTTGCTGGGAAGTACCTTGTTGTTTTTCTCCATCCTTTCCAGAACTCCCCTCCTCCTCTTCCTCCTCCTCGTCTTCTTCTTTGATGGAGCTGGTGTCCGGGCTGATGTGCCACTGTGGACTGGAGCACTCTGTTAAGTCTGTGTAGTGTTGTTGTTGTTGTTGTTGTTGTAGTTGATCGTCCTGTTGCTGATTGTTGTCAAGTTGTTGCTGTTCAGGCACTTCCCTGTTCTGCAGCTTGACCTTGAGAAGAACTTCCTGGCAAGCCTTCAGAGCTACTTCCGGGTCGATCACTGGAAGCAGAAAACAAGGAGAGGTCAGACTGATCGTAACCACAACATTTGTAAAGGATGAAGCAAAAAAGTCCTGCTAGCTAGAACAAACAACATACCGATGACTGAGCTTTTCTTAGAGTCTTACTAGAAGTGGAGCTACAAGCGTAAATATTGTCCTGAATGAAAAATGTCATGGTAAACGCCTCTTAGATATTTCTCTAGCTGAACAGGAAGTGGATTATATCTGACGTCTCCAATCACAGACCTTCCTCAACACTTCCTGCTAATAAAACAGTCTGACAAGGAGTGACGCACTCATTCATTCTTCAGACTGAACATTTGTTGATGCCACTTGGGGAGAAACTGGAAGCGCTTGTTGAGCTAAATGCCTCTTGGATATAAAAATAGATAAAAATCACAGAGATCCAACCAACTAAAAAAACAACAACAGTCCTGTCGGAGTGTTTTTGGGATTATGCTGAATTTCTAGCAGCTTTTCCAAGAAGTATCACCACCATATCTTGGTGGAAGGGTTTTTGTGTTCCTGTGACCCTGGGTGCTGTGTTGTTTGGGGCAATAGCTACTGGTGGAGTCCCCCAAGACAAATTTGTCCCAGGTGAGGAGCAAGACTAAAGCTATGGTCACATTACACTCCTGTCCAGCAAATATTCACTCCGTTTGACGTTCCCTTCCCCCGAACAATGGGCGCATTCAAGCATGCGTTTCCTGTTTTGTTGTGATCTCCAGCCGGCAGGCCAGAGTTCAGCAAGTCATTCATTATCACACTACTAGACTACAAACTGTAGCGTCGCTCCCACACACGGTTTACAGTTCGCGATCGCTCTGATCAATATTAAATTCATCTCTTGCATCAGAAACGTGACATTGCGTCCTTTTTCCAGGGCCGAGTGCCGGGAAATTTGGTTCAACAGAAATGCAATGTGACCGTACCTTAACTCAGTCGCTTCCATGAATTAAGGTCTTTGAGAACCAGACCTTGTCTGGTTTAGGGGGGCTGGGGCCCCTTCCTGGAGCCAGGCCTGGGAGGGGAGCTTACTGTGGCAGGGCCTGATCCATGGAGCCCGGTAACATGGAACAGCCTGGGCAATGGTGGCAATAACCCAATACTTGCAAGGGCGGGAATAGAGGTTGGTGCCCTGGCAGGCAGAGGCGCCGGTCTTGGGGTGCTGGTCCCTGACTGCAGAACTAGTCCTAGTACGGAAGGACCCGGAGCCAGTGCAGGAGGTGAACTGGTACCGACTAGATATAGTTGGGCTCACCTCTACGCAGAGCACCAGAGTTTGGCACCATCTGGCGCCAAACTCCTGGATTGGGACTAAGTGGTTGTGTTATTTTGTGATAAATTGTAGTAATATTTGAAAATTGTAAGACAAAAATACTGATATTCATAATATGTAATAAGTTCCAGTAAGACTTAAGGAGTCTCTTGAGGCGTGATTTATAATTGACTTAGGTTTCGTTTAATCCAGAAAACAGTGGTGTTTGGTAAATCTGGCGAGCATTGTGGTACGATCTCACAAATATTGCAGGGATTGGTTGAAGTTCATTTTGTGATCGCAGGACTACCGAAGGGACAGAATATCATGGTAATAAAAACCTACAACAGTCTGTCTTGTTACCTTGGTCGACCCCCAGGTCCATCTCCATGGCGTCCTCTGAGATGACATCCAGCGGGGGGCTGGGGCCTCGCGCATCTCCGCCGCTCGACGTGCCGCTGCTGCCGATGCCCTCGCTGGCGCTGCTGCTGCTGCAGAGGCTGCCGGTGCTGCCGATGCTCCCGCTGGGGCTGGAGCTGCGGGGGCTGGCGCTGGGCGAGGACGGCTGCTCGCTGAGGGGGGGTGGGGGCAGCTGCAGCTGGGGCGGGGGTGATGGTGGTGGTGGTGGTGGTGGTGGTGGTTGGCGGGGCAGTCAGAGGAGCTCTCAGAACAAGAGGAAGAGGATGAAGAAGAGGAGGAAGAGGAGGCGCTGGAGGGGGAAGAGGGGCAGGAGAAGGTGGTGGGGGAGGAGGAGGAGGCTGGTGGAGGGGGTGGGGCTGAGTGGGAGGGGCTAAGGTGGAGCGGCCGCAGAGCCGGGGACACGGAGACCTCGGCGTCGGCCATTTTGGAAGAGCTGGCCTACAGAAAGAGACAGAGAAAATGTTGCTGTTGCCTGATGGAGGAAGTTCAAAACACAAAGAAACCAAATAACTAATTTACCAAAAATGTTGAACTATTCCTTTAAAATTGGGCGGATTTTGCATTTTTGATCTTCAGCTGGTCAGGAAACAGTTAAACGTTTCACACATACCAACATCATGGAGAGAGACTGTGTGTGCGTCTGCAGCGTCTGAGCTGATCCGTGTTGTGTTCGCATGTTCGTGCTTTGCCTCCCACCCACGCATGTGTGTGTTATGTAACGTCCTGCTGCCTGCACACCAACCTGTCATCATCATCATCATCATCATCATCGTCATCAAAGCTGAACAGGAAGTGGATTATATCTGACGTTTCCAATCACAGACCTTCCTCAACACTTCCTGCCTAATAAAAACAGTCTGACAAGGAGTGACGCACTCATTCATTCTTCAGACTGAACATCTGTTGACGCCACTCCACGCTCATGCAGCCGAATCGTCGCCTGCATCGAGATTACGACGTTAATACGAATAATCGCGCAGCCCTGACGTAGTTTTATTATTCATCTTTATTATAATATAGTCTTCAGTCTGTCAAATCTCAACATGTCTGCCGCCGACACACTGAGAGGAGGTTTGACAAAGCGGGAAGACCTCTGAGGAGATCACAGCCACCCTCTGTTGTGTTTGTGTCATCAGTGTGAGTGACGCAGGTGATCATCTTCATCATCATCATCATCATCTCTGTGTGTGTGCAGTGTGAAGAGGAAGCGTCTGTGTTTCTGCTTCTATTTTTATTTTCTCTCCTCCTCACAGACTCCCATGTTTCCCCTGGTTTCACTCAGATCCCCGACCAGCAACCGGTTTCTGTAACGATGCTATTAAAAAAAAGACCGTGTTTCCGTGACGATGCCTCCACACTGACTGAAACCGCTGCCTCCTCGCTCGTCTGCTGATCTAAATACAGTATAAAAAGGAAACACATTTTGTTCCTGTTGCATAAAAAAACTGAACTGAACCTCACACAGGAAACAACAACAACAACAGCAGACTGCTTCCAGTCTTTGGGCTAAGCTAGGCTAGCATTTTCCCTCCTGCTTCCAGTCTTTGGGCTAAGCTAGGCTAGCATTTCCCCTCCTGCTTCCAGTCTTTGGCCTAAGCTAGGCTAGCATTTCCCCCCCTGCTTCCAGTCTTTGGGCTAAGCTAGGCTAGCATTTCCCCCCCTGCTTCCAGTCTTTGGGCTAAGCTAGGCTAGCATTTCCCCCCTGCTTCCAGTCTTTGGGCTAAGCTAGGCTAGCATTTCCCCCCCTGCTTCCAGTCTTTGGGCTAGGCTAGGCTAGCATTTCCCCCCAGCTTCCAGTCTTTGGGCTAAGCTAGGCTAGCATTTCCCCCCCTGCTTCCAGTCTTTGGGCTAAGCTAGGATAGCATTTCCCCCCTGCTTCCAGTCTTTGGGCTAAGCTAGGCTAGCATTTCCCCTCCTGCTTCCAGTCTTTGGGCTAAGCTAGGCTAGCATTTCCCCCCCTGCTTCCAGTCTTTGGGCTAAGCTTAGGCTAGCATTTTCCCCTGCTTCCAATCTTTGGGCTAAGCTAGGCTAGCATTTCCCCCCCTGCTTCCAGTCTTTGGGCTAAGCTAGGCTAGCATTTCCCCTGCTTCCAGTCTTTGGGCTAAGCTAGGCTAGCATTTCCCCCCCTGCTTCCAGTCTTTGGGCTAAGCTAGGCTAGCATTTTCCCCTGCTTCCAATCTTTGGGCTAAGCTAGGCTAGCATTTTCCCCTGCTTCCAGTCTTTGGGCTAAGCTAGGCTAGCATGTTCCCCGCTGCTTCCAGTCTTTGGGCTAAGCTAGGCTAGCATTTCCCCTGCTTCCAGTCTTTGGGCTAAGCTAGGCTAGCATTTTCCCCCTGCTTCCAATCTTTGGGCTAAGCTAGGCTAGCATTTTCCCCTGCTTCCAGTCTTTGGGCTAAGCTAGGCTAGCATTTCCCCCCTGCTTCCAGTCTTTGGGCTAAGCTAGGCTAGCATTTCCCCCCCTGCTTCCAGTCTTTGGGCTAAGCTAGGCTAGCATTTTCCCCCCTGCTTCCAGTCTTTGGGCTAAGCTAGGCTAGCATTTCCCCCCTGCTTCCAGTCTTTGGGCTAAGCTAGGCTAGCATTTTCCCCCGCTTCCAGTCTTTGGGCTAAGCTAGGCTAGCATTTTCCCCGCTTCCAGTCTTTGGGCTAAGCTAGGCTAAACACAGAGCTCAAAGTGATATCCATCTGAAACATCTGACTCTGGGGGAGACAGACAACAAAGATGTAGCAGAGTGGAAGTAGAAAGTTGCATAAAATAGAAATACTCAAGTAAAAGTACAAGTACCTCAAATTTGTACTTCAGGACAGTACTTAGAATAAAAAGTACTCGCTGATGTGTAAATATCACACGTGAAAATAAATCTGTTTCTGACATTAAAAACATTCCTCCTGCTGACATCATCGGCAGCTTCATCTGACAAACATGTGGCGAGGAGCGAGCGAGTATGATGTCATGTGTGTGTGTGTGTGTGTGTGATGGTTTCCAGATGCGAGGCGTGGGCGGAGGCCGGGCCTCCACACACACACACACACACACACACACACACACACACACACACACACACACAGTGTTTACAGAGGGACTGTGTGCGTTACGCTTTCATCGGGGCGGCGTTGTTGTCGTCTTCGTGCAGCGCTGGTGGTCGTGTGGCTGCAAACGTTCAACAGTGAGACTCTGAGAAGTTTGGATTCTTCTGTTGAATGAAAAACGAACATTTACAGACAGACAGAGCCTCAGTCCGACGACTTTAGTTACTGCAGATTAATAAAAACAGAATATAAATCAACGAATACGTAATGATGCGATATTACAGGTTAAACTACCAGCTGCATATAAATCCATTACAATGAGCTCCAGCTGCAGCATTAAAGCGACGAACACATTAATGCATCAATAACTAGAATCCAGTAATATAATATATATTATTCTGCATAATGAGCACTTTTACTTTTGGTACTTTAAACATATTTGTACTTTAAATTAAGATTTTGAACGCAGGACTTTTACTTGTAACTGTATTTCTACTCTGTGGTGTTACTACTGTTAGTGAGTGCTTCTTCCACCGCTGATCACTGTTTGACCTTTGACCTTTGACCTGCCGACTGCCGATTGGTCGTCTCGTCGGTGACAGAAAACGGAGACCGGTGTGTAGAAAGTATTTTACATTCAGTCCATTTTTTTAAACTCTGACCTCTGCTGCTCGTTCTGCAGTTAGAAATCATAAAAATGTGTCTTTTTTTACTGTGAAATGAATCTTTTCTGCACAAAGTATTATTATATTATATGTATCAACAGATTAGACTCAGTCTAACAGTGTCCTGAATCAATTAATAACTTTGTCTAAATTCGGGGTCTAATGATTAAATAATAATAATAATAATAATAATAATAATAATAATAATAATAATAGGCAAAGTTTTTTAACCGAGGGTCGACGTTAAAGAGTTAAAGGAGGGGAATGCGATTCTGGAGAAATCCAACACCACGACAAATACCATGATATCGAGCGAACAACGACGCGGCAAGTACTGTAACTAACGTTAGCTAGGTTGTGGGTTAGCTTAGCTAGGTTGTGGGTTAGCAAACTGTCGCTACAGTTGCTGCTGCTAAGCTAACAGCCAGAGAGGACGAGACGGTTTCCCAGAGCAGCACAGCCGCTCCAGACAGCGACGCTCACAACTCTCCTGCTGCTACAGCTAACATCACAACAGCAGCAGCTAACTAGCGAGTCAGCTGAGCGTCCGCGGGCAAGTCGTTTAACGTCACCTGACGCACAGATCACGGCTGGAACAGCGCTGTGCGGCTCGGTCCGAGCCTCTTTGTTTTCCCGTTCACAGAGCCGGGGCTGAGCTCGAACACCGGAGGATCGCCGAATTTGACGTATTGGATTAGAATCGAATAGCCCACCTTTAATTCTTATCTCGTGACTACAGCTGGAGATTGTTGGAAACTGTTCAACGCTAGAGTTGATACAAAACCTCACTTTGACAAACATGAACATGTTTCCTCTATAAAATGCTTTTTTCCCCCCCCAATTTAACAAAAAGGAACTTTTACAGCCGAGGAGGTCCACCTCCTCCTCTAACATCATAAAAGTGAATAATGAACACACAGCAAATGCCAGATATGTCACGGGTGTGGCCGCCTCAGCTGAACTATTTCCCCAAAAAGACCCAGAGAAGTCAAAGTTAAATCAAAAACTTTATTTAAATAAAATACAGTCTGAAACCTGCAAACATTCCTGACAAAGCGAGTAAATAAACTCCAACTAAAAATCAAAAATGTCGTCAACATGTTTTTCAAATGTATTGTTAAGAGATTTTCTATTATTAAAACGGAAGGAAATATCAGAAATGCTCGTTTTCGTCTCAGCCGGTTCGTTCCCTGCGGTGTAACGCCGGCACTCTGGCAGCCGGTGTTACACCGCAAGGAACGACAGACAAAAGTAAGCAAACCTGCTGTAGCCACATGTCATAAGCAGACAGCGTGCCGTTGTTTGCTAATAACCACAGCAGCATCTAACCGGACCCGTGTGACGTTTAGCAGGTACGTTTACATGCTGTTTAATGTGCGGCAGCTGAGCAGCTAATTAGCTAGCTAGCCTGATGTTAGCAGAGCACTTCTTCCCGGTGACAAGCCGTGCGTTCATGTTTGTAAGTCAGATAAGAAGGAGGCGTTAGCACGAAGCTAATGTGGGTTGTTGTTCTTCAGAGTCTGCCGCTCGCGTTGTGTAGCAGGCTGCTGATTGGCTCAGGTGTGACCGTCTGCGCTGCCTGTCATACAACACTAATGTCACAGCTTTATGCAAGACTCGATTGGCTGTATCAAATTAATGCAAAAATCACGATAAACCAAAACATATCAAATATAAAATTTCTCCATTTTGGTTTCTGATTTTTTTCTTAAAGCTTCTGTAAATGAGATTGTGACCATTAATACAGCAGCAAACAGGTGTTTGCTGTATAAAGACATATTGGAAGGTAAAATTACTGTTTGGCGGGCGAGAGCGATAAAACGGCTGTTTGTGGTTAAACAAAAAGGATCTTACTCTTCAATTAAAAAGGTCTGTCTCTGCAGGATCTTTTCCATGATGTTGTCAGACACTTACAACAGCAATCTGAGCCCGTCGGTGGCAAAAACAAGCACTTTTAGTGGACGTACGTTGACGGGCGCATTTTTCCCCCTCAAGGATTACGTTGCAGCTCGTTTCACTGCTGCCGGCTGAGGCATAGAGCCAGAATATTTTCACATCTAACTCGGCGAATTAAGGGTTTATTTCGACCAAACCAGAGCTGGTGATTGTTGGAACAGCGGAAAGACTAACAAAGACGGTTTTGGCGAGTTTTATTTTGTTTCTGTCGAGTTTGAGTGAAGTGTGTGTGTGTACAATGACCTGCAAGGTAAAATTACAGTTTTTCTCAATGGAGTCTGGTGCGCCGTAGCGCCCATTTGCTTTTGTCTGAGATGCTGGTGATTTAGTGCGACATTTAGTGGCAGTGAATGTCGCATACAGCTCCTATAATAAAAACACAGGAAGTGACTGACAGAGCAGATACCTGTATGTTGCTGTAGCGGACAAAAACGTTATTTGATTTCAGTTGGACTTTAAATTTGGAAATATATGAAAGAATGAGTAAAGAAGGCTACGAATAATACATATTTCAGTTGAGTGTTCGGTCTTTGACAGTGTTGCTACAGTATGTGAAGCCAACTCCCAGCCCTGCTTGTGCCATGTTTAGTGCTGGATCTGGTGTTGCTCTATAACTCGTCGTCGTTCCCGTCTCGACCACGGCGTTACTGAAGAGGAACTTTAAACGTCAGCGAGTCTTTCCTGGATATATGAAACATCAGCAACATCTGCAGAACCGCAGCAGATACATCATCATAAATCTGATCGTTAATCTGTTACAGACTGAAGATGGACTGAAATACATAACGTGTGGTTTGTGGGCTCCGGTTCAAATCACAGCTGACTGCAGCATGACATCATCACCCCCCAAAAAAACAGGTTCAGATTCAGATAGAAAGTTTCCAGAGAGACGACACTGTTTGGTCCTGATCTCTTATCTGCCAAACTTCTCTTCATATTCAGACAAATAAAGTTTTCTGTTTGTTCTCTCTGATGTTAATAAAGGTGCATGACTGTAGCTCGGAGCAATGAATCCTGGATCTTGAAGTCATTTGGAGAAACAGTCTGAAGTGGACTCTGAGGCGCAGCAGCGCGCCTGAACAGGAAGTCCTTCAGTTCTCAGTAACTCGTTTCTAACTAGTGATTCACTAACTAACAAACGTCTCGGCGAGTAAAGACTGTGAATCTGTTGCTAGGAAACATCTGTAGCGCCGTCCAATCAGGAGCCATCAGCTACGTAAACAGGAAGTCACTGTAGCATCAGGAGCTAGCATAACTTCCAAACGTCACAGCTTCAGAGGCTGAAAGATGAATCTGTGTAAATGTTTTAGTTTTATTTCTGTCTGCAGACACGCAGAAATCTGTTTCAGAGTTAGCAGCATTCATACAGTTTATAATGAGAGGGAAACATGTGACTATGCTAAGCTAACTGACGTTATCTGCTCACGTTGTGTCATTTCAGTGAAATGTAATTTAAAATCTTCCAGACCGACGTCGTTATTAAACAGCGTTTATCAGGTTTCAGGTCAGAGACGTCGGCCGAGCTCCAGATCACCTCTTTCGCTCTGAACGGCTCAGGTGTTAGCATGCTAACGCTAGCTAACAACAGCTCCACCTGGCAGTTAGTGGCTGTAAACATTTAGCAACAACTAAACTGTACGTGAGAACTAGTCTGTGAGCTGCAGCCTGTTTTACTTTAGCGATGAAGAAACTGAAGTTTTGACTCTGACGTCAGAACGAGGCTCAGCGTGAACCGACGAACAGCCGGTCCGTACGCAGGAAGTGTTACCTGCACAAAAACAAATTCCTTTTTGAGCTCTTTTGTAAAACTCTCACCTGAGCAAACAAACGAACCGATCAGAGTTCACAGAAACTGATTTGAACAGAGAGTCAATAAACGCAGCGTCAGCACGGACTGATGGAGGAGTGTGACGTGTGCAGTTCAGGGCAAAGTGTGAAGTTTATCATCACAACATCACAGCTGACACACACACACACACACACACACACACACACACACACACACTAAACTTTATACCACAAACAGCGGATGACGATTGGACGAAGCTATTATCATAATTATTTACAGATTACAGATCTGAATTTTACAGATCCCACTGTCTTCATCTAAACGAGTCACGTGGTTTTCTAAAAAGTAAATCAGAATATTGTGAAGTTACAGATTTAGTTGAGCTTTATCACTCATTTAGACTAGAGCTAATAATAATAATAATAATAATAATAATCACCAACGGTTGTAAGAAGTGGTTAATGATTCTTTAATGTGCACTAAATCTAACCTACACACACATTGACTTTGGTTTATCTTGTTATTGAACCTTTTTGGGAAAGTGTTTCAGCGTTTGTTTTTACTATAAATACTCAAACTTGCCTTTTCCTCCTTAATATTTATAAAAAAGGGACATTAGACCTAAAAACATTTGGAAGACTTCTGTTGTTTTCCAATAAATGTAGATGTTGTGTAACATGTGGAATAAATTCATTATTTAGGATTCTTCCGTCTGGGAATCGGGCCTATTTATCAAATTATAATTAATTATTAGAATTAATTATATGCGAGAAGAAGGTCAAATTGATGAAAGGCAAAATTATACTGTAGCGTCTTCATTTTTCCTGCGAATTTGGGGATTTCAGCGATTTGGGGAAGTTTACGTTCCACATTTACAAACTGGTGGGTATTTCACGGGCTGCAGTAGTTTCAAGCTCTGTATATATTTATAGGAGTATTTTACAAGTATTATTATTATTATCATTATTATTATTATAGGAGTATTTTACAAGTATTATTATTATTATCATTATTATTATTATAGGAGTATTTTACAAGTATTATTATTATTATCATTATTATTATTATAGGAGTATTTTACAAGTATTATTATTATTATAGGAGTATTTTATAAGTATTATAGGAGTATTTTATAGGTATTATAGGAGTATTTTACAAGTATTATAGTACTATACAAGTATTATAGTACTATACAAGTATTATTATTATTATCATCATTATTATTATTATAGGAGTATTTTACAAGTATTATAGGAGTATTTTATAAGTATTATAGGAGTATTTTACAAGTATTATAGTACTATACAAGTATTATTATTATTATCATCATTATTATTATTATAGGAGTATTTTACAAGTATTATAGGAGTATTTTATAAGTATTATAGGAGTATTTTACAAGTATTATAGTACTATACAAGTATTATTATTATTATCATCATTATTATTATTATAGGAGTATTTTACAAGTATTATAGGAGTATTTTATAAGTATTATAGGAGTATTTTACAAGTATTATAGTACTATACAAGTATTATAGGAGTACTATACAAGTATTTTAGGAGTATTATAGGAGTGTTATTGCAGTGGCAGTGAAGGAGATTAAAACTGAAAGTCCCCACTGAGACCATGAACCAGCCTGTCTATGATCTGTAGTATTATGTGAGTATTATGGAAACATCATGGTGATAAAATACCGCAAATACACGATGAGTGCAGCTGTGAACTGAACACACAGGCCTTAATATTCCGGGATTATTACAGAAAAACTACAACCGATTAGAGGCTAAAAGGAGCTAAACCCACAGTATCAGTGAGTGTTATGGAAAAATGTAAGAGTATAATCTCAGGGAGGAGGAGGAGGAGGAGGAGGAGGAGGAGCAGAGCCGCTCCCTCCTGATGAAAACAAACCGGAGGAAGGAGGAGGAGAGCCGGGCTGCAGCAGGCCCGCAGCCCGGGGCTTTAACACGGGCGGCTAGCAGCTAGCTTAACCGAGTACAACCAACAAAAACACCGAGAAAAAGAGTCGGAACACGGAGGGAGGAACCAGCCGGAGCCGGAGGAGACCTACCCGGCTACTGAAGCGTCTTCACTCCGCTTTAAATGTCCCGACACTCGGGGCGGAATCCGGTTTTCGTCCCGGGAGTTTCCGGGTTGAATCGAGGTCTTTAATCCAGGATTTAGTCCGGGTCTTGGTCCGGGTTTTTTCAGGCTCTGAAGCGGTCCATCAGGTCCGGGGCTTGTGGCCTGGCTCCGCTCGGATCAGCTCGACTCTGCCTTCTTTAAGGCGGCGGTGACGCAACATCCGTCAAGGCAGCCGCAGTCCGCAGCGACCGGAACTTCCGGTGCACGTTCACACAATAAAAGCACAAACATTTTTATTTATTTATTTATGTTTAAATATACTTTTAAGGTAAAGGAGAAATGAGTGAGCAAAGTCAACAATGTTTCCACTTTTGTGAATCTTGGATATAAATCTGTGTTTACCACTTTAAAACTTATAACACACGAAACCCCTTTATTAGTTTATTTTAAACGTTTACATCTGAAACTATTAGTCAATTAATCAGTTAGACGACCAACAGAAAATTAATTTTCACTCATTTTACATTACTATTTTTTTTTCCACTGACAAACAATTATCTACGTTTGTTGTTGCTGCTGTTTTAAAGTGTAACTTCCATTTAATTTTAACTTCACTATTTCGACATTTTCCACAAAGCTTTTAGTTTGAAGGCGGCGCTGTTTCGGTTCCGGTTCCACTCCGGTTACCTTGATGGAGCCGCTGGTTTTGGTTCTGGTTCCGTTTGGACCAGAATATTGAGCCCCCTGTTTTTATCTGAAGGACTTCCTGAAGAAAAACTTAACTTTAAAATCACTTTATTTCCCTTTTTAGTGTCTAAAATGTTCCTTTAAAACCCATTATTCCTTTCACCGTGTGGAGTTTGTACATGTTTTCTTTTTAACTTCTACTTTTTGTGAAACCCCTTCAGTTTTCTTTGAACCTCAACCTCTAAAATATAATAAAATAACATTAGCAATTCACTTATTCATAACATTACATTACAACTGATATATAAGATATTATTCTTTATTACAGTGACAATATTACATCTATATATTTCTTGCATATCTTTTATTTATCAGCGCGTCGACCTGTACTTTTACATTTCTACTAAATACAGTGGAGCGAGCTGTCTCTACTGCAGGAAGCCTGAACGAGACGCTGTTAGAGCGCCACCCGGTGACTGACGGAGGAAACGACGGAGGAGGAGATTCGAGAAAAGAAGCAAAGCGAGAGAACAGAAACAAAAAGGACAGGAAAGAAACTGACGCGACTGTTTTCTGCCAGTGATCGACACTTCCTTTATTCCAGTCAGTCAGCGTAGGAAAATAGATTCACATTAATGTTCTGGCTTCTGCCCTCCGTCACTTTCCACAACAAACAAACAAACAAACAAACAAACAAACAAACCAGGCTCCAGGTAAAGTAAAGGTGCATGTCACTGATTATTGTGGTTTCCAAACCTTTTTTGGACCGACGTCGACCCCCCCCCCCTCAACTTCGATATTTAATCTAAAAGAGTAAAGTGCAAAAACAAACACGAAAGCCAGCGGGTTAACAGGGGGACAGAAAAACAAACGTTCAAAGTTATTAATAATAATAATATACAAAAACAGACAATCACAGGAAAACCATGCAGGAAGCCGGCAGCGTCTTCCACAAAGAAAAGATACTTTAAAAAGATCTTCGAAGCAACAAGAAGAAGAATGAAATCTGCACATCAACAAGCTGTACAACTGTATGAGAGAGCAAAGACAGACGTCAACAACAAGAACAAAAAGAAAAAAAAAAAAAAAGATAAATTAACAATAAGAGAAACTCTTATTAGATTTAGTAAAAACAACTTAATTCTCTTATTTGCACTGAGTGAACAGAAAACGGCAGCGTGAAGCTCTAAATGTTGCTGTTTGATGCCAGAATCCCACTCAGGTTTCTCATCTACGGACTTCATTACCCAGAGTTCCTGAGCCTGAGAGGTAGCAGCGCCTGGAAGGCTTCACTCAGGGCAACAAAACATAAAACAACCCCTGAAAGGATTCCCTTTTTTCTCAACATAAATTAACGTTTTTTTCTTGAATTTTCAACTTTAAATGTCTTAAAATCAGTTGGAAAAGGGAAATTTTTAGTCCGCAGAATTAAATTGAGATTAAATTGTAAAAACTCTGAGTGGGCCTCTGACAGGAAACAGGGCTACTTTCAGTTTAGACTGGGAGTTAACCACCACCACCACCACCATCATCATCATCATCATCATCATCATCACAATAACTGCAGTGTTTGACCACGATCAGCTCGGTCGTACAAACGTCTCGTCATCTCGTCACCTTAACTGCCGCTTCACCTTCAGGCCGCTCACCAGACTTCATCGGCGTTACAGCTAATTTAACCGAAGCGCTTCGTCATCACTTTTTCTTTGCGTTCTGGTTTTTCCCGTTTTCCGACGTCTAGTGATTATTAATCAAAGGAGTCTTTTTCCTCCTTTTCGTCTCCCGATCGTCGGTGAGTCTCTGCATTTTAAACTCTTCTGAGCAGTTTGGTCATTCGGGTCACATGACAGTCAACCCGAGAGGCGTTACAAGCACGACTTGATTAATTCGACTCTCTCTTTGACTGACGCGTGACCCAACGAGCCACGGTGAGGTTAAAGTGTCTGAGACTCCCGTCGGGTCAGAACAGACGGAGGAGTTGGGCGACGACGTCTTACAGAATAAAACAACAAATCACTTGACCTGGATGAGAATCACTCCAGTCGTTGTTGTAAACTTCTAACTGTTTTGTTAAAATAATGTTCGACGAGTCTCGTTCCGAGCTGGTTGGACTGAAAGTGAACGAACGACTTCGAAACTGATCTGAGCGTCATTTTAACTCCAGTAAATCGTATTAATGTTAATCTGTAAAATCGCAATGAAATGAGATCAGGCGAAGGCAATTAAATTGGCGACAATACGCTGAAGTTAAAAATGACGCATGTGGCGCGTTTAAACGCCACGGACCAGATCCAGCACAGGAAGTGACATCAGAGGACGTTGTGTCATTGAGTCTGATCCTTCGAGGTCAACGCACCGCTACCCGAATCCCGATCCTTTAATCTTTGATTATCTGACCCGTTTATGGTTGTTTTTTGAGCAACATGGCTCCACAGTGAAAGATTCCCACGACTGCCTCCACCTTCAGACCCGGGTTCCTAATGCAGCTCCGAACTGGGCCGAACTGGAGTCTTCTTGCCTTCGCTGACTTGTCCTGAACCATTTCTCGAACTCTGCTCAACGTCAAAGCTTTGCCCAAACGTTTTAAAAACGATCTTGAGCCCGAGGGTGCAGCCGATCTTCCCGGCTTCTCCCAAATGTTCACACAGACTCAGAAGGAAACTCTACCTGGGGCTTCTTGCGATCCTCGACTCGCTCGAAACCGTTTGCCAAAAAGGAGTTTGGATCTGGACTTGCTGCTAAACGTTCACACACTTTCTTCCCATCAGTGACTTGCCATGAACCCTTTCATAGTCTCCTACTGGATCTCGACTTCCCGAGTGCTGCTGGCCCAGTCAGACCAGTTAGCCGGCCAAAGTCCCGTCTATTTTGGATCTGAACTTCCAGAGTGCTGCTCATCTTTCAGGCTCCTTCCAAACGTCTACACAGTTACTGAAGGAAACTGTACAGTTCGCCCAGTTAAAGAACCAAACCAAACTGGGGTTTCGTGCCTTTTAGGACTTCCCTCGAACCATTTCTCCTTTTGGATGCAGACTTCCACGAAGCTGCTGGACTTCAAGTCCCTTTCCAACCCAGTGTCCACAAGAAAAGATTACATGTCCAGTCGGCCCAGTTAGTGGTCCAAACTGGTCCAAAGCCCCTCCCTCCTCCCATCACTGGCTTGCACTGAACCCTTTCTTAAACTCCTTTTAGATCTCTTTCACATCTTTTCATGTTCAGAACTTTTCCAAACTTATTTCATATTTCCAGTTTGCCCAGTTTAGCCCAGCAGGTCCTGCAGAGGGAACACAGCTGCTGTGTCACCTCAGGTTTCACTCTGAACCCTTTTCCCATCAACTCCAGATTCCCGACAAGACGCTAAAAGCAGCATTTCACTTTGATATCAGGGCTGGAATGATCGATATCTCATCTGCTTTCTGGATGAATATATTCCGCCTTAGGTTTCTGTAACGTCCCGATGCAACTTGTCAACCAAACTGTGGATGACGGGGGTGTTTAAAAGCCAATCTGACCGTCTGAAATCATTAACTCAGTCAGAAAGCGAGGACCGCTGATGACGGGGCAACTTGTTGGACAACCTGAACGGGCAACTTAAAGAGTTGCTCTCACTTCTTTGATCCTACAGGAGTGAGGCCTTAGTGTGCTTCAGATGAAGTTCTTGATGGCTCATCAAGATCATCAACTGAGTCGAGTCCCACGTCAACACTGTGCCAAGTCAAGTCCAAGTCCTAGTCCTTGTGTTTCAAGTCTGATGGCAGGTCTGAGGAACACACCTTTAGCTCCTGCTCGTGCAACGTGATTGGAGGCTGGATTCAAGGCGCATCCGTTGTCAGGAAAATGAAGTGCTGATTCACGGCACGCTTTCTTTATAATGTACATTTTAATATTTGGGCGTCAAGTCACGAGTCAAAGTCAAGCTGCAAGTCTTCTATGATTTTGTCAAGTCGGGTCTAAAGTCTGTAGAGTTGTGACTCGAGTCCAAGTCATGTGACTCGAGTCCACACCTGTGCTTTTGCCTTTAGACACAGTCAGACGACACGTCACATGACCTAGTGCTTCCTGCTGCTTTAGACGTCGCCCATCAAGTGAAATGCTGCTTTAACCCGTCCGTGTAGTCTCTCCAACTGTAACTTTGATAGACCAGAATTTGTGTTTCCCTCTTTATTCACGCTGCTAAAACTCTCTACTGAGCAATTTAAACAAGGATTATTATTCTGACCAAAGGTTCTGCAGTAAAAATAAATCTGGCGCTGCTCAGCCGGTCTCTGGCGAGTTCAAGCATGAAGCAGAACGTTACATCGTTCATAAACACGTGTCAATGTATTTTCTCAATGCATATAACAATAAATTCATAACATACAAGGACTTTCTCTTGTTTTAACTTTTCAACAGTGCAACTTTTCCTTTTGTTTCAGTTCTGTCTGAAAGGGCCGAGGCCGGGCGGATAAAGGGAGGCCGAGACATTTTAGCCGTTTTTCCACCAGGTGGAAAAGTTTTACACATCGGCGCTTCACTTCAGTGATAAAAAAAAAAAAATGACATATTGGCATCATTAGTGCTCCTTTTAATTATAAACTATGGGTAGTGGTAGGCTAGGCTGCTAGGCTAAGTGCTTGAACTCACTTTCCCATCATGCAACAGATATCGTTTTAACAGTCCTAACATGCCTCGGCGTCCCTTTAGCAGACCCGAAGCTCTCGTTGTCACAGGACGGAGGGAAACAAGGACACACACTCAGACCACACATTAACACACACAGCTGTATTCACACCTTGACGTGCGGGCGCGTCGACAAAAAGGATTTTTTTTTTTTTTTTTTTTTGTATAAATCTGTGATTACAGGATGGAAAACAGCGAGGGCCGAGCCCTGCGGTTTGTAGCACCAACGATGAAGAAGACGCCCTCGCACGGAGCGAGAGGCAGTTTGGCAGAGGTGAAGAACGAGCAGTGTCAGCAGTGTGACGTTACCATGACGACGGAGGGTCAAACTCCTCCTCCAGCAGAAGAAGAGGAGGAAGAGCAAATCATTTCGACAGTTCGCTGGTTTGGTTTGTTGTCCGACTGACAAACTCAAGCGCTTTTCTTGGTCTGAATCACGAGGAAACGAGGTCAGGAACTGAAATTCATGCCTATTTAATGGTCCTGCTTCTTCTTATAAACTACTTAAATTCCTAGTTTATTTTGTTCAGAGCTGAAAACGATTAGTTGATTAATCGGCAACTATTCTGATAATTGTTAAAGTCCCTTTTTAAGCAAAAAGGCCAAATATTCTCTGGTTTTCTGCTTCCGGCGTTTCAACTGTGAGGATTTCCTTTGCTTCCCTTTGTGTTAAGTGACACTCTTTGGCTTTTTCCACTGTCGGTCGGACATAATGAGACATTTGAGGACGTCGCCTCGAGCTTAAGGAAACTGTGATGTACATTTTCCACCATTTTATTACAATTAATCGAATAAGTGAACAAACGATCGGCAGATTGATCAACAATGAAAGCAATCTGTAGTTGCAGCCATAACTTTGTTGTATTTTTTTTAGTACATTGCATTTCCTTTAATGTTGTGTGTCTCATGTCGTCTTATTATCCCAAATAAAAGCATCATTTTGAAAAGAAGCTATTCTTTTTTTATTTTTAAAAACTTGTGATGGTGTTATTGGTTGGGATTTAATGCCACCTGCTGGTACAACATGAAGTTCCCATTAGAGCTGCAACTAATTACTATGTTCCTTATCGATTAATCTGCTGATTATTTTCTTTTTTTATTAACAGATCAATCAATTGGTTTATAAAATGTCTGAAAATAGTGAAAACTGCCTGAAAAAGCCCGAAAACCCAGCTGCCGAACACAAGTGCCTTTTTATTTTGAAGGTTTGAATCAGGAGGAAACGGTGATTCCTGGTTATTAATTGTGCATTTAATAATTCTGCTTCTTCCTTAATACCACTTAAATTCATTGTGTGTTTTCGTTGTATTATTGAAATTATATTAATGATTATTAATTATAATATTATTTGGCTTTAACCTAAAAAAGGGACAGCTCATCCGTAATATTTAAAGAGTTAATTTTTCTTTTATTTTCACAAATTCGTCGTGTCTAATTGGTCGGACTTCGTGCGCCACTCGCCGGCACAGAACGAGTTGTCACCGGCAAAAAGACGGTACTTTCGCACAATAAATGAACTGTTTATGTGGTTAAAGGTGCAGCAAACTTAAAACTGTGAATCTGTAACTGAGCGGGTGTTTATTATGCCTTACAATATATGATTTCAACTGCTGTTATTTGCTCCGACAGTGTTGATGCGTGATTGGTGTAATTAATTAGAACTGGGAGGAGAAATCAAAGACTATTACAGGTGAGCGTTCACCATAAAATAAAAGTGACAAAGAAAAAGGATACCTGTGCGTAGAGTCACTTTCAGCAGGATACATCCTGGCATCTGGACTTTTCTCCAACTTTAACTGCTTTTCACAGTGAATTATATAAATATAAATATACCTATACATAGGTATGAATAAAGCACAATTCCAAATAAAGTCTCCTGCACCTTTAAGACGAAGAAACGGGGATTAAATTTAGTTACATTCTCTTTCTTTTCTATCTTTGCGGCTTTCAATGAGTCCATTTCTTTTCCCGTTTCATACAAATGTTGAATTTCTCTGGACATGCGGCCTATTTTCAGTTCATGCAAACTCCGGCTCGATGTCTGAAGTGCTCTCTCCTGCAGCAAAAGAAGCGATGCGTTCTACTTTTCTCATCCGTTTGAAATAAACAGAAGAAGAACCACCGGGGCGGTTAGCATGAGCAGCAAACAGACTAACAGCCATCGTCTCCGAGCGAACGTTAGTGTCACTTCAAGACGAGGAGGAGTCGACGGGGAAAGTCAATGACAGAAACCAGAAAAACTTAAAGAATATCTCAGATTGCGTCTTCAAACATGGTCACGTCACATTGCTGATCCAGACAGTGCGTCAGTGGCGATCAAGAGGCGGTCGAAGAGTTAGTGCAAAGGGCGCATGGCGACATACAACAGCTAAGCCGGCTAGCAGGCTAATCACATAGACTAAACTTCAGTGCTACAGAAGCTCATTTTCTGCAAATATCTCTCATTAGTACATCTTCATTACTGCATTTTTAACTTTCTTTTGCGCTACGTGGCAGGAAACTTTGTGCTTTGCTCTTTCTGCCTGAGCTGATGCCGTTTTCTTCAACAGGAAAGGACAAACTTCAAACTTCTACCTGCGTTTCTGAGGTTTACCCCGAAGGCTGACATTTCGTCGTCTGCCGGAGGCTGCAGACATTTTGTGGCCAAGTAAGTGCTAATGTCGGTCTCACGAGTTTGGCATCGAGAGAACTCGCGGTAAAATAGTTGCGAAGTTAAAATATGACCAAAAAAATTAATAAAAAATGGAAATCACGTCTTAAAAACACCACTGGGTGTCGCTGTGGTCGGCAGGGCTGCGTGTAAACACTGTTTCTGGCCAGATTCATAATCTTGTCGACTGATTCTTTGATCAAAAAGTTCCTTTATTTAAGTTATCGTTTCTCCAGTTTTAGACTGTATTTAATTCAAAGTTCGGACGACAGCTGAGAAGGTCGGCTTCCTTTAGGGGTGGGGGCGAGAAGATGATGTACACTTTTCTATCGTCAGAGCAGGACTTAACTTCTGCATCGGTGCGCTAAAGTAATTCAATTTGTCAGGTATTTATTTAAAAATATTAGCCGAAAAGCGAACACGCCTGTTTGGTTTGTTGATCCATTCGTTTAATAAATCTTTTAAGAAAGTGTCTTATATCACGATGTCAGCTGAGGATTTATTCATGTCACCCATCTCCAGCTTCCTTGTTACATGAAGGGTTTTTATAGAAAAACCTGTAAGGGTATCAGAAGGTTTGTTCTGCTCGTACGATTGTGCGCAGAGGACAGACGAAGATTTAATCTGTCGTCAAGTTTCTCAGGATGAAAGTTAATTATCTAGAGCTGATCCGATCTGCTGCTGGGGTTGTTAAATGTAACGTAAACGTTTTGTACATTATTCTTTGCTAATAAAGGAGAGATGAAAGCTTCAGTAAGAGATTGGGGGTAAACGGGAACCAGAAGATCCAAAATGACTTAAAAGTACGTGGTAGTAATATGGCACCCGCACTAATATAGAAAGATTTCCAATGATACCCAGCTGTGCTGAGCACTGGGCAGGAAAACGGGCCTTTGAATTACAGACAAACACGGCTGCCGCGCACCACAAACTTAGTTTTTGTGTCAAATTTAAACAACATTAATAAAATAGAATGAAACGAGTCTCAGACCGAATGATAAAATGATAATTCGCCTCGCCTAACCTGGATAAATAAATAATTTAACTTCATGTGAACGTGGCTCATTTTACACAGTTTGTCAGAGTAATGGTTAGTTATGAGACGCTTTAAATTTTGTGTCTCGTCCGTCCCTCCCTGTCTCTCTCTCTCTCTCACACACTCCACTAAATCCACTAAACACCGATACAAACAGAGGAACTCTCTAAAGAGGAGCGCGGAGCCGAGCTTCGATTCACGTTCAATCCAAAACAGTTTCCCTTTCGGCTTTTCCAGCCTCTTAAAAGACTTTAAAACTTTAACTTCGCCTCCACGGGGCTTTTTGTTGAGTCACTAAACTTTTTGAAAAGACCCAGGTGTTCCAGAAATGTGCAGAGATGAGAAAAGCTTTCAGCACAACATCCTTTCTACATTTCCACGAACTGAACTGAAGGTGAACTGAGGCCGAACTCATTTTTTCATATTTAGCACAAAGAGCCTTTACAAGGCTCTGACCCGTAGTACCTACTGTATCTGTCCACGTCAGGCTGAACGCCGTCTGGGGCCTGATTCAATACTGAATACATGTCTCCTTCCCCTCTTCCTCTTTTCTTTCATCTTCCCTCCTTCCTTTATACCACTCTTTTCTTTTATCTGCGTTTTCTCTCCTATAAATCAGCTGATCATGAAGCGGCGGAAGCGATGCAGCAGACGACCAAGCCTCAGCGCAGAAAACGAGAAGTCTGGAGACGAAGGACACGAGGCGGCAAGGAGGTCGGGAAGGAAGGAAGCGGGGGGGAAGAGAGGATGGTTTGATTTCAGGCCCGGGCCACCTGAGGACTCGTTCCTCTGGTTTCAGCCACAGTTGACGGACAGACAGACGGACAGACATGCAGTTAAAGAATCACAGGTTTCTAAAAGCATCCAGTCTGTTCACAAGTGCAGTGGGAGCCGATGGAAGGACAGTTGAGGTTTTGGCTTCATTTATCCTCCTCGATTGGCTCTCTGCTGCCGCCAATCTGGGATTTCCACCAATAAGGAAGAGGAGCGGTAAGGGGGCGGGGCTTTGTTGCAGGTGAGGTAAAAGCTCAGTGAGGGGGGGAGGGGGCTGATAAAAAAGACGAGGAAGAAGAAGAAGAAGAAGAGTGATGAGAGCTAGTGTCCCTCTCTCTTTGAGGAGGTGCTGCTGCTCTCTCCTGCCTCCTCCTCTTTACTGGCGGAGGAAGAGGAGCCAGGAGCAGCAGAAGAAGAAGAGGTGGAAGACAGCGGCGGGTTGACGTGCAGCTCCACCGGCGTCAACGTTATCTCCACCTCCCCCCGCTCTTCGTGCAGCGTGGGCAGAGGAAGAGGAAGAGGAGGAGGAGGAGGAGGATGGAGGTGTGCTGCAGGTGGAGGAGTGGTGCCGCTGTTGTTATTGCTCGGTCTCGGCGCTTTCTGGATGACCTCCACCATCGGGGTCCGCCCCGATGGCGCCAACTCCCAGCTGGGGTTCCCTGGACTCTGGAACAGCAGCAGCGGCCTGCTGTGGCGGTCCGGCTCAACCGCCCCGCCCGGCTGACACTGCACCACCACCCCACGGTGCTCCATCAGCTGGTGAGCCGGGTCCGACACCGCCGGCAGGGGACTCAAAACCAGCCCTGGCTGGTCCTGGATCACCAGCTCCAGCACCGGCTGCGAGGAGGAGGAGGAGGAGGAAGAGGAGGCTTTCTGGATGACGCCGCCGGTCAGGGAGGTGATGATGGGAGGTTGGGAGGGAGGCGCGGGAGGGGGAGGCTGGGCGGGGAGAGCAGCAGGAGAAGGTGGAGGCAGGGCATCCTCCGGCCGAGGTTTTCTTGGTCGCCCACGTTTCCGTTTCACCGGAGGAGCAGCAGAGCCACCAGACACGCCCACAGCAGCGCCTGACGTCACCTCCAGGGGGCGCTTGCTGGCGTACCCTCTTGCTTTCTGGACCACAGAAGTGGGGGCTGCAGGGGCGTGCTGCTGCTGGGGGGGAGGCTGTGGCGGCGGGGCGACCTTCTCCCTCTCGTACGACAGACAGCCCTGAGGCAGGATCATCACTGGGACAGGCCCGCCCTGCTGCTGGGGCAGCGTCGCCATGGCGATGACCTTCACCCCACCACCGCTGGCGGCGGCGGCGGCGGCAGCGGCTGGACCTCCGGGTCCAGACGCCCCCCCAACACCTGAGGCGTCTTTGGGAGCCAGCGAGGGCGGAGAGGAGCGGACAGAGAGCTGGGTCTTATCGGGGATGGAGCTCCGAGGGAGGATTCTGGGTAACTGCTTCATGAAGGCCTCCACCTGCATCACATCAGTCACAGTCATTACGTCACTTATTGATCTGGTTATTGGTAACTGTGGAAAAGTTTCAAATAAAAAGATCACTTTCAACAAACAGGTGCTGGAGGTGAATACAGGTGCAGATGGGAGGTGTCAACCTACCGCAGGACGCAGGGAGGAGGAGGAGGAGGAGGAGGAGGGAGGCGGAGCGTCCAGGGACGAAGGTTTGGCCGCTGCAGCTGATTTGTCTCCAGACGGCGGCTTCAGTGAAGACGAGGAGGAAGAGTCTCCGAGCTCCTTCTAACGACAGACAGGAAGCAGTGAGCGGCAGTGACAGATTACCTGCATGCGATCAGTGATCGTACAGAAACACCTGCGAGCACCTTCTGATCAGCGGCGCCGTTGCTCTCAGCCTTAGAGATGACGGGAGTTTTCTTGATGACCTTGTGAGGTTTGGCTGGACCTCCTGCAGACAGACAGACGACACAGCCGTCAACCGCAAGTTACGTTAAACATCGTCCATCGTGCGTTGAACAACGAGACCCGTGTGATGTTATTACTGGTGTTCAGTCGCCTCGCTGGTTGTTCCGACACATTCAGAATAACGTCACCGCTCTTGCCGTTAGCAACAGGCGGCTCGCTTTGTGTAAAATGTATATTTTAAAGGCTCATTATTACGGTTTTGTGTTTCTTATAACGTTCTTTCTCAGCCCTGGAACCATTTTCTGATGCCCCCAAAAATATACATTTAAATAATTAAATTAATATAATAAACGTTCGACTACTAGTCGACAAATTAGTGCAAACCGCCTGAAACAAGAAGACAACAGAGGCTCTGACGTCAGTTAGCAAAACATAATGATACGCAAGACAAACGCCACTACAGCTATTCTTCAAACGCTACCTGCTCTGAAGTTACACAGCAGTCGAGGCAGAAAATGCTGCTTTTATCAGTAATGGCTTCATCATGTGACTGCATTTTCCTCAAGGACCTCCAACGGCACTAAGCAGTCTCCTATTCACAGCGGCGGAACGTAACTGAGTACATTTACCTCATTACTGTCCGGAAGTACACGTGTGAGGTACCTGTACTTTACTGGAGTCTTTTCTGTTCGTGTCACTTCCTGCTTTCTCCTCCGCCGAGTCTCAGAGGGAAACACCGGACTCTTTACTCCACCACATTTATCTGACGGCTTCAGTTACTTTACACACAAAACACATGAGGAGTTTAAATTAAACTGCAACAGTTTAAACGAGTTCAGCTGAGACGATTAGTCCATTAATCAGTTAATTATTTAATTAATCAGCAGCTGTTTTGATGTTTGAAGTCGTTTCTCCTGTAAATCCCTTCCTGGCTGCAGCTCCTCAGATGTGCAGATCTGCTGCTTTTCCTCTGAACGACTGTAATAACTGTGATGTTTGTTAATAACGTCGAGCTTGGACTGTCGGTCGGACACGACGACACGCTGAAGAAGCGCCGCTTTGGGCTCTGGGTCGTCGTGGCGGCGTTTCTCACCGTTTTCACCAGTTTTCCAAACCGATCGATCGATCGACGGATCGACGGAGAAAAGAATCGGCAGATGGATCCAGAATGAAAAGCATCATCAGCTGCAGTCCGATACAAACCGGTTCAACATGAGCTCCAGCTCCACCAGCTGCAGCAGCAACATCCTGCTTTACATTAATGCACGAGGAATAATAACCTGATGATAGAATATATAACAGCACAGCAGCCACAGGGACGCTGCACTGCTTTAATGCTTTAAGGATCCTGATCACACTCTCACACTTTCACTGCAGCAGAGGGTTTTACAGAGTGTGTGTCAGTACCTTTACTTACTTAATACTTCCTCCACTGCCTATTCAGTAATGAGAAAATAATGTTAGCAAGTGTGTAGCAGTCACCGCACACGCACAGATACACACCTGCGAGTGCTGCGGAGGTGACCAGCTCGGCCTGGCTGCAGCGAGGGTTGACGATGTGCTCCTGGATCAGGTAACGAGCGATCTCCACCACCGTGTCGAACGAACGCTTCAGGATCTTCTGCGCCCAATCACAGATCAGCTCGCAAGCCGCCTCGGTCACTTCCTGTTTGTACGTCTGGACCAGCTCAGTCAGCTCCGCCTGGACACGAAGAGGAGGAGGAAGAAGATAGTTTCTATAGGTGAAGCTCTTTTTCTATGTCTGTTCAGCCATGACGGCCATACTGTAGTCCAGTGATGATGTCATTTTGTAGGCCAACATGGAGGTCAGCTCTCACAGCAGATTTCCAAAAGATTTTCACTATTAGTTTGTTGATAAATAACAACGATCTCTCTTGTGATGATGTTCAGACATTTGGTTCAGTGAACCACGAACTTTATGTTCTACGGGAACTGAAAATCTGCACCTGTGGTGCCGTGAACGTAGCCGTTGCCTTGAAATTCAGGGGTTGGAGGTAAAAGCAACGCCATAGATTTTTGTCTGACTCTGGATTTTCTCTGGAATAAGACAAAGAACTGAACACTGAGACCAGAATCAGCTGACGGAGCTGCTGCTATGCTGATACATTTTGTGTGTACAAGTGTGTGTGAGTGTACCGGGTCATTCTTCAGGTCCAGGTTGGGCAGCAGAGGCATGTTGAGAACCGTCTTCCTCCTGATGCCGCTGTAACAGTACGTATCGGCCGGGCAGGTTAGGGAATTCAACCAGCAGCCCAACACCAAAGGGGGGCTCATATATAAAACATTGGGTCTATAGCAAAAGTTTCTGTGCACCAAGAAATAATTAGATTTATAAAACTGAGTGTGTGTAAATTGTACTTTTGTGAAATATGCACAGTATTCAAAGATTGTGTTAGAAATACAGTGGTGTGAAAAAGTGTTTGCCCGCTTCCTGATTTCTTATTTTTTTTGCATGTTTGTCACACTTAAATGTTTCAGATCATCAAACAAATTTAAATATTAGTCAAAGATAACACAAGTAAACACAAAATGCAGTTTTTAAATAAAGGTTGTTATTATTAAGGGAAAACGAAATCCAAACCTACATGGCCCTGTGTGAAAAAGTGAATGCTCCCTAAACCTAATAACTGGTTGCTCCACCCTTAGCAGCAACAACTGCAATCAAGCGTTTGCGATAACTTGCGATGAGTCTTTTACAGCGCTGTGGAGGAATTTTGGCCCACTCATCTTTGCAGAATTGTTGTAATTCAGCCACATTGGAGGGTTTTCGAGCATGAACTGCCTTTTTAAGGTCATGCCACAGCATCTCAATAGGATTCAGGTCAGGACTTTGACTAGGCCACTCCAAAGTCTTCATTTTGTTCTTCTTCTTCGTCTGTCAGCCTCACTAGAATGCTGTATCAAATTCACATCTGAATCCATATAAGGTTCGGCTATTATGCAACAGATGTTGAATAAACATTCGCAAACAGTTTGCTCAACTTATCTCCACTAGGCCAGTCCAAAGTCTTCATTTTGTTCTTCAGCCATTCAGAGACCCCACAACAACATCCAAAGACCTGCAGGCCTCACTCGCCTCAGTTAAGGTCAGTGTTCATGACTCCACCATAAGAAAGAGACTGGGCAAAAATGTTCCAAGACGAAAACCACTGCTGAGCAAAAAGAACATTTAGGCTCGTCTCATTTTTGCCAGAAAACATCTTGATGATCCCCAAGACTTTTGGGAAAATACTCTGTGGACTGACGAGACAAAAGCTGAACTTTTTGGAAGGTGTGTGTCCCATTACATCTGGCGTAAAAGTAACACCGCATTTCAGAAAAAGAACATCACACCAACAGTAAAATATGGAGGTGGTAGTGTGATGGTCTGGGGCTGTTTTGCTGCCCAGTCTCTTTCTTATGGTGGAGTCATGAACACTGACCTTAACTGAGGCAAGTGAGGCCTGCAGTTCTTTGGATGTTGTTGGGGGTCTCTGAATGGCTGAAGAAGAACAAAATGAAGACTTTGGAGTGGCGTAGTCAAAGTCCTGACCTGAATCCTATTGAGATGCTGTGGCATGACCTTAAAAAGGCAGTTCATGCTCAAAACCCTCCAACCCCCCAGTTGTTGCTGCTAAGGGTGGCCCAGCCAGTTATTAGGTTTAGGGGGCGATCACTTTTGCACACCACTGTATGCCACTGCACTGTTCTCCAATTCTATAAAGATATTTGATGCAATCTCAGATTTCTATAATTGATGGCGATCATTTTATCAGCAGTGAGTTAATGAGGTCGATGGGAAAGTGAGTCCGGATGAACTTTCGGGGAGAAGGCGACATATAATCATCATTTCTGAAGGTGAGAGAAGGATCGTCGTGAATTCACCTGTCAAGTTGGTTTGTTAAATCCCAACGTGGGAGGTGGCAGGTGTACATCTTTCAAACACATTCAAACAAACAGCAGGACAGCAGGTGACTGTGTCCTCCTGTCTGTCCAGCAGGTGAAAGGATATTTGGACTGTCCTCTGCCGCCGAGCCGTCGGGCCTTGATGTTGGGGAAGATGTCTCTGATGATCTTCCCGAAGTTGGCGGCGCTCAGAGGGCGATGCTGCAGGTTCTCACAGTATCTCCTGGAGGACAGAGACACAGACAGGAGGACAGTCAGGAGGACAGACA